>NW_027102321.1:5000-30000 GCF_035609145.1 Eleutherodactylus coqui | reverse complement strand
GGTCGGGGTGTGGGGGGTCCCCCCGAGCGCGAGGGTGTCCGATTTGAGTTCCAGAAGGTCGGGTGTAGCGGAGTGACGATGGGGGTGGCGGAGAAGCGGAATGGGGAGAATGGAGGTGCTCGGGGCCGAGCTGGAGTTGCAGGAGGCGGGCACGGGCCTGCCGGTTTTCCCCTCGGGGTTTGCTTATGTGCCGAAGCGGGGGAAGTCAAAAAAAAAAATAAAAAAGCAACTCCGCCAAAGAGACGGGTAGCCAAACGGAGGCGAGGGCAGAGGTCGCCTCGCGTAGGGATGTTGGAGGTTTGGCTAAGTGCGGAGCCCGGTGTGTGGTGGAAAGGGGCTGACCCGGCTGGCCGGGGCCGGCGGGAGCTGCGGCTGCCGGGGCTGAGCCGAGTGTCGATGCATGTCGTGAGAACCGGGAAGGGGACAAACCGGTGGCTCCAGGCCGGGTTGGAGTTCCAGGAGGTCGGCCTGACTCTGGAGGTTTTCCCCTTAGCATTTCCCCATAGGCCAAAAGGGGGGAAGTCAAAAAAGCACCCCCGGCAGATGTATGCAGAAGGGGCTGGGGGGTGACGGAGAGCGGGCTGTTGGCAGCTGTGTGGTGGCTGCTGGCAGCCGTGTGCTGGCTGCAGGGGTGGGCCTGGGCGGCTGCCGAGGGCCCCCGTAGTGCACCTACCAGTAGGGGGCTCGACACCCAGGCTGAGCCTCCGATGTGCCCGGGCAGGACACCCAGGAGGCGGGGAGCAGCCCCCGCTGAAGTCCATGGCAGTTGGCAGAGGCGAGTCTTGGAGAAAAAACGACAAAGTCCAAACGCTCCAGGCGTGCCGGCCAGGGGTGCGGACCCGGGTGGCCGGGCCGGCGGGAGCTGCGGCTGCCGGGGCTGAGCCGAGTGCCTATGCATGTCCTGAGAACCGGGAAGGGGACAGACCGGTGGCTCGAGGCCGGGCTGGAGTTCCAGGAGGTCGGCCTGACTCTGGAGGTTTTCCCCTTAGCATTTCCCCATAGGCCAAAAGGGGGGAAGTCAAAAAAGCACCCCCAGCAGATGTATGCAGAGTTGGGCTGGGGGGTGACGGAGAGCGGGCTGTTGGCAGCTGTGTGGTGGCTGCTGGCAGCCGTGTGCTGGCTGCAGGGGTGGGCCTGGGCGTCTGCGGAGGGCCCCTTCAGAGTGCACCTACCAGTAGGGGCTCAAGACCCAGGCTGAGCCTCCGATGTGCCCGGGCTGGACACCCAGGAGGCGGGCAGCAGCCCCCGCTGAAGCCCACGGCAGTTGGCAGAGATGGGTCTTTGAGAAAAAAATGACAAAGTCCAAACGCTCCAGGCGCTGGCCAGGGGTGCGGACCGGGCTGGCCGGGGCCGGCGGGAGCTGCGGCTGCCGGGGCTGAGCCGAGTGCCTATGCATGTCCTGAGAACCGGGAAGGGGACAAACCGGTGGCTCGAGGCCGGGCTGGAGTTCCAGGAGGTCGGCCTGACTCTGGAGGTTTTCCCCTTAGCATTTCCCCATAGGCCAAAAGGGGGGAAGTCAAAAAAGCACCCCCAGCAGATGTATGCAGAAGGGGCTGGGGGGTGACGGAGAGCGGGCTGTTGGCAGCTGCGTGGTGGCTGCTGGCAGCCGTGTGCTGGCTGCAGGGGTGGGCCTGGGCGGCTGCGGAGGGCCCCCTGAGTGCACCTGCCAGCGGTGGTTGAAGACATTGCCTGAGCCTCCGATGTGCCCGGGCAGGACACCCGGGAGGCGGGGAACAGCCCCCGCTGAAGTCCATGGCATGTGCCAGAATCGAGTCTTGGAGAAAAAATGACAAAGTCCAAACGCTCCGGCGCCGGCCAGGGCGGTTGACCCCGGCTGGCCGGGCCGGCGGGGGCTGCGGCTGCCGGGGCTGAGCCGAGTGTCGATGCATGTCGTGAGAACCGGGAAGGGGACAAACCGGTGGCTCGAGGCCGGGTTGGAGTTCCAGGAGGTCGGCCTGACTCTGGAGGTTTTCCCCTTAGCATTTCCCCATAGGCCAAAACGGGGGAAGTCAAAAAAGCACCCCCAGCAGATGTATGCGGAGGGGCTGGGGGTTGACGGGGAGCGGGCTGTTGGCAGCTGTGTGGTGGCTGCAGGGGTGGGCCTGGGCGGCTGCGGAGGGCGCCTTCAGAGTGCACCTACCAGTAGGGGCTCAAGACCCAGGCTGACCCTCCGATGTGCCCGGGCAGGACACCCAGGAGGCGGGGAGCAGACACCCCCGCTGAAGCCCACGGCAGTTGGCAGAGATGAGTCTTTGAAAAAAACGACAAAGTCCAAACGCTCCAGGCGCTGGCCAGGGGTGCGGACCGGGCTGGCCGGGCCGGAGGGGGCTGCGGCTGCTGGGGCTGAGCCGACTGTCTATGCATGTCCTGAGAACCGGGATGGGGACAGACCTGTGGCTCCAGGCCGGGTTGGAGTTCCAGGAGGTCGGCCTGACTCTGGAGGTTTTCCCCCTGGCATTTCCCCATAGGCCAAAAGGGGGGAAGTCAAAAAAGCACCCCCAGCAGATGTATGCAGGAGGGGCTGGGGGGTGACGGAGAGCGGGCTGTTGGCAGCTGTGTGGTGGCTGCTGGCAGCCGTGTGCTGGCTGCAGGGGTGGGCCTGGGCGGCTGCCGAGGGCCCCCAAAGCGCAGCTACCAGCGGTGGCTCAAGACATTGCCTGAGCCTCCGATGTGCCCGGGCAGGACACCCGGGAGGCGGGGAGCAGCCCCCGCTGAAGCCCACGGCAGTTGGCAGAGATGAGTCTTTGAAAAAAACGACAAAGTCCAAACGCTCCAGGCGTGCCGGCCAGGGGTGCGGACCGGGCTGGCCGGGCCGGCGGGGGCTGCGGCGGCCGGGGCTGAGCCGAGTGTCAATGCATGTCGTGAGAACCGGGAAGGGGACAAACCGGTGGCTCCAGGCCGGGTTGGAGTTCCAGGAGGTCGGCCTGACTCTGGAGGTTTTCCCCTTAGCATTTCCCCATAGGCCAAAAGGGGGGAAGTCAAAAAAGCACCCCCGGCAGATGTATGCAGGAGGGGCTGGGGGGTGACGGAGAGCGGGCTGTTGGCAGCTGCGTGGTGGCTGCTGGCAGCCGTGTGCTGGCTGCAGGGGTGGGCCTGGGCGGCTGCGGAGGGCCCCCTGAGTGCAGCTACCAGCGGTGGCTCAAGACATTGCCTGAGACTCCGATGTGCCCGGGCAGGACCCCCAGGAGGCGGGGAGCAGCCCCCGCTGAAGCCCAGGGCAGTTGGCAGAGGCGAGCCTTGGAGAAAAAACGACAAAGTCCAAACGCTCCAGGCGCCGGGCAGGGTGGCGGACCGGGCTGGCCGGGCCGGCGGGAGCTGCGGCTGCCGGGGCTGAGCCGAGTGTCGATGCATGTCGTGAGAACCGGGAAGGGGACACACCTGTGTCTCCAGGCCGGGTGGGAGTTCCAGGAGGTCGGCCTGACTCTGGAGGTTTTCCCCTTAGCTTTTCCCCATATGCCAAAAGGGGGGAAGTCAAAAAAGCACCCCCGGCAGATGTATGCAGAAGGGGCTGGAGGGTGACGGAAAGCGGGCTGTTGGCAGCTGTGTGGTGGCTGCTGGCAGCCGTGTGCTGGCTGCAGGGGTGGGCCCCGGGCGGCTGCGGAGGGCCCCCTGAGTGCACCTACCAGTAGGGGCTGATGACCCAGGCTGAGCCTCCGATGTGCCCGGGCAGGACACCCAGGAGGCGGGGAGCAGCCCCCGCTGAAGTCCTTGGCAGTTGGCAGAGGCGAGTCTTGGAGAAAAAAACGACAAAGTCCAAACGCTCCAGGCGAGCCGGCCAGGGGGGCGGACGTGGCTGGCCTGGCCGGCGGGAGCTGCGGCTGCCGGGGCTGAGCCGAGTGCCTATGCATGTCCTGAGAACCGGGAAGGGGACAAACCGGTGGCTCGAGGCCGGGCTGGAGTTCCAGGAGGTCGGCATGACTCTGGAGGTTTTCCCCTTGGCATTTCCCCATAGGCCAAAAGGGGGGAAGTCAAAAAAGCACCACCAGCAGATGTATGCAGAGGGGCTGGTGGGTGATGGATAGTGGGCTGTTGGCAGCTGTGTGGTGGCTGCTGGCAGCCGTGTGCTGGCTGCAGGGGTGGGCCCCGGGCGGCTGCGGAGGGCCCCCTGAGTGCACCTACCAGTAGGGGCTGAAGACCCAGGCTGAGCCTCCGATGTGCCCGGGCAGGACACCCAGGGGGCGGGGAGCAGCCCCTGCTGAAGTCCATGGCATGTGCCAGAGGCGACTCTTGGAGAAAAAAACGACAAAGTCCAAACGCTCCAGGCGCTGGCCAGGGGTGCGGACCGGGCTGGCCGGGCCGGCGGGGGCTGCGGCGGCCGGGGCTGAGCCGAGTGTCTATGCTTGTCCTGAGAACCGGGAAGGGGACAAACCTGTGGCTCCAGGCCGGGTTGGAGTTCCAGGAGGTCGGCCTGACTCTGGAGGTTTCCCCCCTGGCTTTTCCCCATAGGCCAAAAGGGGGGAAGTCAAAAAAGCACCCCCGCCAGATGTATGCAGAGTTGGGCTGGGGGGTGACGGAGAGCGGGCTGTTGGCAGCTGTGTGGTGGCTGCTGGCAGCCGTGTGCTGGCTGCAGGGGTGGGCCTGGGCGGCTGCGGAGGGCCCCCTGAGTGCACCTGCCAGCGGTGGCTCAAGACATTGCCTGAGCCTCCGATGTGCCCGGGCAGGACACCCAGGAGGCGGGGAGCAGCCCCCGCTGAAGCCCACGGCAGTTGGCAGAGATGAGTCTTTGAAAAAAACGACAAAGTCCAAACGCTCCAGGCGCTGGCCAGGGGGGCGGACCCGGCTGGCCGGGCCGGCGGGAGCTGCGGCTGCCGGGGAAGGTCTGGGTGTCAATGCATGTCCTGAGAACCGGGAAGGGGACAAACCTGTGGCTCCAGGCCGGGTGGGAGTTCCAGGAGGTCGGCCTGACTCTGGAGGTTTTCCCCTTAGCTTTTCCCCATAGGCCAAAAGGGGGGAAGTCAAAAAAGCACCCCCGGCAGATGTATGCAGAAGGGGCTGGAGGGTGACGGAGAGCGGGCTGTTGGCAGCTGTGTGGTGGCTGCTGGCAGCCGTGTGCTGGCTGCAGGGGTGGGCCTGGGCGGCTGCCGAGGGCCCCCAAAGCGCACCTACCAGCAGTAGCTCAAGACCCAGGCTGACCCTCCGATGTGCCCGGGCAGGACACCCAGGAGGCGGGGAGCAGCCCCCGCTGAAGCCCACGGCAGTTGGCAGAGATGGGTCTTTGAGAAAAAACGACAAAGTCCAAACGCTCCAGGCGCTGGCCAGGGGTGGCGGACCGGGCTGGCCGGGCCGGCGGGTGCTGCGGCTGCCGGGGCTGAGCCGAGTGTCGATGCATGTCCTGAGAACCTGGAAGGGGGCAAACCAGTAGCTCCAGGCCGAGCTGGGGTTCCAGGAGGTCGGCATGACTCTGGAGTTTCCCCCCTTGGCTTTTCCCCATAGGCCAAAACGGGGGGAGGCAAAAAAGCACCCCCAGCAGATGTATGCAATGGGCTGGTGGGCGATGGAGAGCGGGCTGTTGGCAGCTGTGTGGTGGCTGCTGGCAGCCGTGTGCTGGCTGCAGGGGTGGGCCCCGGGCGGCTGCGGAGGGCCCCCTGAGTGCACCTACCAGTAGGGGCTGAAGACCCAGGCTGAGCCTCCGATGTGCCCGGGCAGGACACCCAGGGGGCGGGGAGCAGCCCCTGCTGAAGTCCATGGCATGTGCCAGAGGCGACTCTTGGAGAAAAAAACGACAAAGTCCAAACGCTCCAGGCGTGCCGGCCAGGGGTGCGGACCCGGCCGGGCCGGCGAGAGCTGCGGCGGCCGGGGCAGAGCCGAGTGTCGATGCAGGTGGCGAGAACCGGTATGAGGGTAATCCTGGTCGCTCCGGGCCGAGCCAGGGTTCCAGGAGGGCGGAAGGAGCGGGCCCGTTTCCCCTGATAGCGCCGACGGCGGTAAAATAAGGCCTCGCAAAACGTCAGCACGAACACCTTGTCGGGGTATAAGGGAACGAGCGGTGTGCGGTCTTTGACAAAGTGACAGTATTTCTCCAAAAAAAAGCACCCCCGGCAGATGTGTGCAGAGGGGCTGGCTGGTGACGGAGAGCGGCGGGCTGTTGGCAGCAGTGTGCTGGCTGCAGGGGTGGCCCGGGGCGGCTGCGGAGGGCCCCCAAAGTGCACCTGCCAGCAGTGGCTCAAGACCCTGGCTGAGCCTCCGATGTGCCCGGGCAGGATGCCCAGGAGGCCGGGCACGGACCGCAGCTTGCCCGCTTTGCCGTCCGATGAAGCTTGCACGGTCAGAAAAGTTTCAAAGTCCCAACGGGGAGAGAGTGTTGACGGCGAGGGGGCGCTGGCTGCTCCAGGGGCCGGGAGGGAGGCCCTGGAGGTCGGCCTGGGGGTGAGTGGAGCGGCCCCCGTGTGTCCCTGAGCGTCCCCCGGTCTTTGGTCGAGAGGGGGTCTCAGCCGCTAATGTGCCCGCCCGGGTACCTAGGGAGGCCGGCCTGGGGCGAGTGGAGCAGCCCCCGTGTGTCCCTGAGCGTCCCCTGGCGTTTGCTGAAGAGGGGGTCTCAGCCGCTAATGTGCCCGCCCGGGTACCTAGGGAGGCCGGCCTGGGGCGAGTGGAGCAGCCCCCGTGTGTCCCTGAGCGTCCCCTGGCGTTTGCTGAAGAGGGGGTCTCAGCCGCTAATGTGCCCGCCCGGGTACCTAGGGAGGCCGGCCTGGGGCGAGTGGAGCAGCCCCCGTGTGTCCCTGAGCGTCCCCTGGCGTTTGCTGAAGAGGGGGTCTCAGCCGCTAATGTGCCCGCCCGGGTACCTAGGGAGGCCGGCCTGGGGCGAGTGGAGCAGCCCCCGTGTGTCCCTGAGTGTCCCCTGGCGTTTGCTGAAGAGGGGGTCTCAGCCGCTAATGTGCCCGCCTGGGTACCTAGGGAGGCCGGCCTGGGGCGAGTGGAGCAGCCCCCGTGTGTCCCCGAGTGCCCCCCGGTCTTTGGTGGAGAGGGGGTCTCAGCCGCTAATGTGCCCGCCTCAGGGAGTCCGGCCTGGGGCGAGTGGAGCAGCCCCCGTGTGTCCCCGAGCGTCCCCCGGTCTCTGGTGGAGAGGGGGTCTCAGCCGCTAATGTGCCCGCCTCAGGGAGGCCGGCCTGGGGCGAGTGGAGCAGCCCCCGTGTGTCCCTGAGTGTCCCCTGACGTTTGCTGAAGAGGGGGTCTCAGCCGCCAATATGGCCGCCCGGGTACCAGTGGGGGCCGGCCTGGGGCGAGTGGAGCAGCCCCCGTGTGTCCCTGAGCGTCCCCCGGTCTTTGGTCGAGAGGGGGTCTCAGCCGCTAATGTGCCCGCCTCAGGGAGGCCGGCCTGGGGCGAGTGGAGCAGCCCCCGTGTGTCCCTGAGCGTCCCCCGGTCTTTGGTCGAGAGGGGGTCTCAGCCGCTAATGTGCCCGCCCGGGTACCCAGGGAGGCCGGCCTGGGGCGAGTGGAGCAGCCCCCGTGTGTCCCTGAGCGTCCCCCGGTCTTTGGTCGAGAGGGGGTCTCAGCCGCTAATGTGCCCGCCTGGGTACCTAGAGAGGCCGGCCTGGGGCGAGTGGAGCAGCCCCCGTGTGTCCCTGAGCGTCCCCCGGTCTTTGGTCGAGAGGGGGTCTCAGCCGCTAATGTGCCCGCCTCAGGGAGGCCGGCCTGGGGCGAGTGGAGCAGCCCCCGTGTGTCCCTGAGTTCCCCCCGTTTGCTCGCTCAAGAGGGGGTCTCAGCCGCTAATGTGCCCGCCCGGGTACCTAGAGAGGCCGGCCTGGGGTGAGTGGAGCAGCCCCCGTGTGTCCCTGAGCGTCCCCCGGTCTTTGGTCAAGAGGGGGTCTCAGCCGCTAATGTGCCCGCCTCAGGGAGGCCGGCCTGGGGCGAGTGGAGCAGCCCCCGTGTGTCCCTGAGCGTCCCCCGGTCTTTGGTCGAGAGGGGGTCTCAGCCGCTAATGTGCCCGCCCGGGTACCTGGGGAGGCCGGCCTGGGGCGAGTGGAGCAGCCCCCGTGTGTCCCTGAGCGTCCCCCGGTCTTTGCTCGAGAGGGGGTCTCAGCCGCTAATGTGCCCGCCTCAGGGAGGCCGGCCTGGGGCGAGTGGAGCAGCCCCCGTGTGTCCCTGAGCGTCCCCCGGTCTTTGGTCGAGAGGGGGTCTCAGCCGCTAATGTGCCCGCCTGGGTACCTAGAGAGGCCGGCCTGGGGCGAGTGGAGCAGCCCCCGTGTGTCCCTGAGCGTCCCCCGGTCTTTGGTCGAGAGGGGGTCTCAGCCGCTAATGTGCCCGCCTGGGTACCTAGAGAGGCCGGCCTGGGGCGAGTGGAGCAGCCCCCGTGTGTCCCTGAGTGCCCCCCGGTCTCTGGTGGAGAGGGGGTCTCAGCCGCTAATGTGCCCGCCTCAGGGAGGCCGGCCTGGGGCGAGTGGAGCAGCCCCCGTGTGTCCCTGAGCGCCCCCCGGTCTTTGGTCGAGAGGGGGTCTCAGCCGCTAATGTGCCCACCTGGGTACCTAGAGAGGCCGGCCTGGGGCGAGTGGAGCAGCCCCCGTGTGTCCCTGAGTGCCCCCCGGTCTCTGGTGGAGAGGGGGTCTCAGCCGCTAATGTGCCCGCCTCAGGGAGGCCGGCCTGGGGCGAGTGGAGCAGCCCCCGTGTGTCCCTGAGCGTCCCCCGGTCTTTGGTCGAGAGGGGGTCTCAGCCGCTAATGTGCCCGCCCGGGTACCTGGGGAGGCCGGCCTGGGGCGAGTGGAGCAGCCCCCGTGTGTCCCTGAGCGTCCCCCGGTCTTTGCTCGAGAGGGGGTCTCAGCCGCTAATGTGCCCGCCTCAGGGAGGCCGGCCTGGGGCGAGTGGAGCAGCCCCCGTGTGTCCCTGAGCGCCCCCCGGTCTTTGGTGGAGAGGGGGTCTCAGCCGCTAATGTGCCCGCCTCAGGGAGTCCGGCCTGGGGCGAGTGGAGCAGCCCCCGTGTGTCCCTGAGCGCCCCCCGGTCTTTGGTCGAGAGGGGGTCTCAGCCGCTAATGTGCCCGCCTGGGTACCTAGAGAGGCCGGCCTGGGGCGAGTGGAGCAGCCCCCGTGTGTCCCTGAGCGTCCCCCGGTCTTTGGTCGAGAGGGGGTCTCAGCCGCTAATGTGCCCGCCTCAGGGAGGCCGGCCTGGGGCGAGTGGAGCAGCCCCCGTGTGTCCCTGAGTTCCCCCCGTTGCTCGCTCAAGAGGGGGTCTCAGCCGCTAATGTGCCCGCCTGGGTACCTAGGGAGGCCGGCCTGGGGTGAGTGGAGCAGCCCCCGTGTGTCCCTGAGCGTCCCCCGGTCTTTGGTCAAGAGGGGGTCTCAGCCGCTAATGTGCCCGCCTCAGGGAGGCCGGCCTGGGGCGAGTGGAGCAGCCCCCGTGTGTCCCTGAGCGCCCCCCGGTCTTTGGTGGAGAGGGGGTCTCAGCCGCTAATGTGCCCGCCTCAGGGAGGCCGGCCTGGGGCGAGTGGAGCAGCCCCCGTGTGTCCCTGAGCGTCCCCCGGTCTTTGGTCGAGAGGGGGTCTCAGCCGCTAATGTGCCCGCCTGGGTACCTAGAGAGGCCGGCCTGGGGCGAGTGGAGCAGCCCCCGTGTGTCCCTGAGCGTCCCCCGGTCTTTGGTGGAGAGGGGGTCTCAGCCGCTAATGTGCCCGCCTCAGGGAGGCCGGCCTGGGGCGAGTGGAGCAGCCCCCGTGTGTCCCTGAGCGCCCCCCGGTCTCTGGTGGAGAGGGGGTCTCGGCCGCTAATGTGCCCGCCTGGGGCGAGTGGAGCAGCCCCCGGGTGTCCCTGAGCGTCCCCCGGTCATTGGTGGAGAGGGGGTCTCAGCCGCTAATGTGCCCGCCTCAGGGAGGCCGGCCTGGGGCGAGTTGAGCAGCCCCCGTGCGCCCCTGAGCGCCCCCTGGCGTTCGCTGAAGAGGGGGTCTCAGCCGCCAATATGGCCGCCCGGGTGCCCGGGGGAGCGGCCTGGGGTGGCCCTGTGCAGCCTCCGGGCGCCCCTGAGTGTTTTTCAGTATCTGGCTGAGACACCCCCTGACCCTCCGACGGTGTCCGTTTGGAGTGCCTGGTGCCTGGGCACCCCCTGAGTGTTTTTCAGTATCTGGCCGAGACACCCCCTGACCCTCCGCCGGCGTCCGTTTGGAGAGCCTGGTGCCTGGGCACAGACCGCGGCAGCTCCCGCTGGCCGCATTGACAGAGTGCTGAAAAAATGACAAAGTCCGAAAATGCCTGAGAACCGGGAAGGGGACAAACCGGCGGCTCCAGGCCGAGCCGGAGTTCCAGGAGGTCGGCATGATTTTGCCGGTTTCCCCATAGGAGGTGCCAAGTTGCCAAAATGGGGGAACTCAAAAAAGCACCCCCGCCAGATGTATGTAGGGGGGCTGGATGGTCGATAGGGAGTGGGTGCCTGGCAGCAGGGGCCACCCCGCGCGGGTGCCCCGGGGGGCCCGCGGGGGGCCCCCGAAGACACCCCCCCCAGCACTCGCTGAAAACCCCGTCCGAGCCGCCCGCGCTGCCCGGAGGGAGTCCCGGGAGGCCGGGCACGGCCCGCAGGTCTCTCCCTCTGCCCCCCGGTGAGGTTTGCACGGGGGGAAAAGTTTCAAAGTCCCGACGGGGGGCGAGAGACAGTGCGGCGAGGGGTGGCGGGCTGCTCCGCGGACCCGGGGGAAGCCCGGGGAGGGCGGCCTGAGGGCGCGGAGGGCCCCCTGAGAGTGCCTACGGGTAGTAGGTGAGAAACCCTGCCTGTACCTCCCACGGGGCCCGGGCAGGGACCCCGGGAGGCCGGGCAGAGCCCGCAGGTCGCCCCCTTCCCGTCCGATGAAGCTCGCACGGTCAGAAAAGTTTCAAAGTCCCAACGGGGGGAGAGTGTTGACGGCGAAGGGGTGCTGGCTGCCCCTGGGGCCGGGCTGGAGCCCCTGGAGGTCGGCCTTCGGGGTGTGGAGGGGCCCCCTGAGAGCACCCAACAGCAGTTGCTCAAGACCCTGCCTGAGCCTCCGGTGTGCCCGGGCATGAACCCCAGGAGGCGGGGAACAGCCGTGGCAGCCCCTGCTGAAGTCCTTGGCAGTTGGCAGAGGCGAGTCTTGGGGAAAAAAACGACAAAGTCCAAACGCTCCAGGCGCCGGCCAGGGGGGCGGACGTGGCTGGCCTGGCCGGCGGGTGCTGCGGCTGCCGGGGCTGAGCCGAGTGTCGATGCATCTCCTGAGAACCGGGAAGGGGACAAACCGGTGGCTCCAGTCCGAGCTGGAGTTCCAGAAGGTCGGCCTGACTCTGGAGGTTTTCCCCCTGGCTTTTCCCCATAGGCCAAAAGGGGGGAAGTCAAAAAAGCACCCCCGGCAGATGTATGCAGAAGGGGCTGGGGGGTGACGGAGAGCGGGCTGTTGGCAGCTGTGTGGTGGCTGCAGGGGTGGGCCTGGGCGGCTGCGGTGGGCCCCCTGAGTGCACCTGCCCGTGGTGGCTGAAAACCCAGGCTGAGCCTCCGATGTGCCCGGCCAGGACCCCAGGAGGCCGGGCACAGAACGCCGGTTGCCCCCCATTGCCGTTTGACGAAGCTTGTACGGTCAGAAAAGTTTCAAAGTCCCAACGGGGAGAGAGTGTTGACGGCGAGGGGGTGCTGGCAGCTCCAGCGGCCGGGGGCAACCGCTGGAGGCTGGGCCCGGACTGCGGCAGCCCCCCTTGCAGTCGAACAAAGTTTGAGGAGACAAGTCATGAAAATGACAAAGTCCAAACGCTCCAGGCGAGCCGGCCAGGGGTGCGGACCCGGCTGGCCGGGCTGGCGGGAGCTGCGGCGGCCGGGGCTGAGCCGAGTGTCAATGCAGGTCCTGAGAACCGGGAAGGGGACAAACCGGTGGCTCCAGGCCGGGTTGGAGTTCCAGGAGGTCGGCCTGACTCTGGAGGTTTCCCCCCTGGCATTTTCCCATTGGCCAAAATGGGGGAAGCCAAAAAAGCACCCCCAGCAGATGTATGCAGAGGGGCTGGCGGGTGATGGAGAGCGGGCTGTTGGCAGCAGTGTGCTGGCTGCAGAGGTGTGCATGGGCGGCTGCGGAGGGCCCCCTGAGTGCACCTGCCAGCAGTGGCTCAACACCCTGGCTGAGCCTCCGATGTCCCCGGGCAGGACCCCAGGAGGCCGGGCAGAGCCCGCCGCTTGCCCCCTTGCCGTTTGACGAAGCTCGCACGGTCAGAAAAAGTTTCAAAGTCCCAACGGGGGGAGAGTGTTGACGGCGAGGGGGGTGCAGGCTGCTCCAGGGTCCGGGGGCAGCCCCTGGAGGTCGGCCTGGGGGTGTGGAGGGGCCCCCCTGAGAGCACCCAACAGTAGTTGCTCAAGACCCTGCCTGAGCCTCCGATGTGCCCGGGCATGAACCCCAGGAGGCGGGGAACAGCCGTGGCAGCCCCTGCTGAAGTCCTTGGCAGTTGGCAGAGGCGAGTCTTGGAGAAAAAACGACAAAGTCCAAACGCTCCAGGCGCCGGCCAGGGGGGGCAGACCCGGCTGGCCGGGCCGGCGGGAGCTGCGGATGCAGGGGCTGAGCCGAGTGTCGATGCATGTCGTGAGAACCGGTATGAGGGTAATCCTGGTCGCTCCGGGCCGAGCCACGGTTCCACGAAGGCGGAAGGAGCGGGCCTGTTTCCCCTGATAGCGCCGACGGCGGTAAAATAAGGCCTCGCAAAACGTCAGCGCGAACACCTTGTCGGGGTATAAGGGAACGAGCGGTGTGCGGTCTTTGACAAAGTGACAGTATTTCTCCAAAAAAAAGCACCCCCGGCAGATGCGTGCAGACGGGGCTGGCTGGTGACGGAGAGCGGGCTGTTGGCAGCAGTGCGCTGGCTGCAGGGGTGGCCCGGGGCGGCTGCGGAGGGCCCCCAAAGCGCACCTACCAGTGGTGGCTCAAGACCCAGCCTGAGCCTCCGATGTCCCCGGGCAGGACGCCCAGGAGGCCGGGCACAGACCGCCGCTTGCCCCCTTGCCGTTTGACGAAGCTTGCACGGTCGGAAAAAGTTTCAAAGTCCCAACGGGGAGAGAGGGTTGACGGCGAGGGGGTGCTGGCTGCCAGTGGGGCCGGGCTGGAGGCCCTGGAGGTGGGCCTGCGGGTGCGGAGGGGCCCCCTGAGAGCACCCAACAGAAGTTGCTCAAGACCCTGCCTGAGCCTCCGGTGTTGCAGGGAAGGACACCCAGGGGGCGGGGAACAGCCGTGGCAGCCCCCCTTGCAGTTGAACAAAGTTTGAGGAGACGAGTCATGAAAATGACAAAGTCCAAACGCTCCAGGCGTGCAGGCCAGGGGGGCGGACCCGGCTGGCCGGGCTGGCGGGGGCTGCGGCTGCCGGGGCTGAGCCGAGTGTCAATGCATGTCCTGAGAACCGGGAAGGGGACAAACCGGTGGCTCCAGGCCGGGTTGGAGTTCCAGGAGGTCGGCAGGACTCTGGAGGTTTTCCCCTTGGCATTGTCCCATTGGCCACAATGGGGGAAGTCAAAAAAGCACCCCCAGCAGATGTATGCAGAGGGGCTGGGGGGTGATGGAGAGCGGGCTGTTGGCAGCCGTGTGCTGGCTGCAGGGGTGGGCCTGGGCGGCTGCGGAGGGCCCCCTGAGTGCACCTGCCAGCAGTGGCTCAAAGCCCTGGCTGAGCCTCCGATGTCCCCGGGCAGGACCCCTGGAGGCCGGGCACAGACCGCAGCCTGCCCCCTTGCCGTTTGATGAAGCTTGCACCGTCAGAAAAGTTTCAAAGTCCCAACGGGGAGAGAGTGTTGAGGGCGAGGGGGTGCTGGCTGCTCCAGGGGCCGGGGGCAACCCCTGGAGGCTGGGCACGGACCGCGGCACACCCCCTTGCAGTTGAACAAAGTTCGAGGAGACAAGTCATGAAAATGACAAAGTCCAAACGCTCCAGGCGCCGGACAGGGGGGCGTACCCGGCTGGCTGGGCCGGCGGGAGCTGCGGCGGCTGGGGAAGAGCCGAGTGTCAATGCATGTCCTGAGAACCGGGAAGGGGACAAACCGGTGGCTCCAGGCCGGGCTGGAGTTCCAGGAGGTCGGCAGGACTCTGGAGGTTTTCCCCCTGGCTTTTCCCCATAGGCCAAAACGGGGGGAGGGAAAAAAGCACCCCCAGCAGATGTATGCAGAGGGGCTGGCGGGTGATGGAGAGCGGGCTTTTGGCAGCTGTGTGGTGGCTGCAGGGGTGGGCCTGGGCGGCTGCGGAGGGCCCCCAAAGTGCACCTACCAGTAGGGGCCCAAGACCCAGGCTGAGCCTCCGATGTGCCCGGGCAGGACACCCAGGAGGCGGGGAGCAGCCCCCGCTGAAGTCCATAGCATGTGCCAGAGGCGAGCCTTGGAGAAAAAACGACAAAGTCCAAACTGCTCCAGGCGCCGGGCAGGGGGGCGGACCCGGCTGGCCGGGCCGGCGGGGGCCGCGGCTGCCGGGGCTGAGCCGAGTGTCAATGCATGTCCTGAGAACCGGGAAGGGGACAAACCGGTGGCTCCAGGCCGGGTTGGAGTTCCAGGAGGTCGGCCTGACTCTGGAGGTTTTCCCCCTGGCTTTTCCCCATAGGCCAAAAGGGGGGAAGTCAAAAAAGCACCCCCAGCAGATGTATGCAATGGGCTGGGGGGTGATGGAGAGCGGGCTGTTGGCAGCTGTGTGGTGGCTGCTGGCAGCAGTGTGCTGGCTGCAGGGGTGGGCCTGGGCGGCTGCGGAGGGCCCCCTGAGTGCACCTGCCAGCAGTGGCTCAAAACCCTGGCTGAGCCTCCGATGTCCCCCGGCAGGACCCCAGGAGGCTGGGCACAGAACGCCGGTTGTCCCCTTGCCGTTGGATGAAGCTTGCACGGTCAGAAAAGTTTCAAAGTCCCAACGGGGAGAGAGTGTTGACGGCGATGGGGGTGCTGGCTGCTCCGGGGGCGACCCCTGGAGGCTGGGCACGGACTGCGGCAGCCCCCCCTTGCAGTCGAACAAAGTTTGAGGAGACAAGTCATGAAAATGACAAAGTCCAAACGCTCCAGGCGCCGGGCAGGGTGGTGGACCCGGCTGGCCCGGCCGACGGGGGCTGCGGCTGCCGGGGCTGAGCCGAGTGTCGATGCATGTCCTGAGAACCGGGAAGGGGACAAACCGGTGGCTCCAGTCCGGGTTGGAGTTCCAGGAGGTCGGCCTGACTCTGGAGGTTTTCCCCCTGGCTTTTCCCCATAGGCCAAAACGGGGGGAGGCAAAAAATCACCCCCGGCAGATGTATGCAGAAGGGGCTGGCTGGTGACGGGGAGCGGGCTGTTGGCAGGAGTGTGCTGGCTGCAGGGGTGGCCTGGGCGGCTGCAGAGGGCCCCCTGAGTGCACCTACCAGCAGTTGCTCTTGACCCTGCCTGAGCCTCCTGTGTTGCAGGTCAGGACACTCATTGGCGGGGAACAGCAGGTGGCAGCCCCTGCTGAAGTCGTTGGCAGGCATGAGTCTTTGAAAAAAAAATGACAAAGTCCAAACGCTCCAGGCGCCGGTCAGGGGGGCGGACCCGGCTGTCCGGGCCGACGGGAGCTGCGGCGGCTGGGGAAGAGCCGAGTGTCGATGCATGTCCTGAGAACCGGGAAGGGGGCAAACCAGTAGTTCCGGGCCGGGCCGGAGTTCCAGGAGGTCGGCCTGACTCTGGAGGTTTTCCCCCTGGCTTTTCCTCATAAGCCAAAATGGGGGAAGTCAAAAAAGCACCCCCAGCAGATGTATGCAGAGGGGCTGGCTGGTGACGGGGAGCGGGCTGTTGGCAGCAGTGTGCAGGCTGCAGAGGTGTGCATGGGCGTCTGCGGAGGGCCCCCTGAGTGCACCTGCCAGTAGTGACTCAACACCCAGCCTGAGCCTCCGATGTGCCCCGGCAGGACCCCAGGAGGCCGGGCACAGAACGCCGGCTGCCCCCTTGCCGTTTGACGAAGCTTGCACGGTCAGAAAAGTTTCAAAGTCCCAACGGGGAGAGAGCGTTGACGGCGAGGGGGCGCTGGCTGCTCCAGGGGCCGGGAGGGAGGCCCTGGAGGTGGGCCTGGGGGTGCGGAAGGGCCCCCTAGGAGCACCCAACAGTAGTCGGTCAAGACCCCGCCCGAGCCTCTGGTGTTGCAGGGCAGGACACCCTGGAGGCTGGGCACGGACCGCCGGTCGCCCCCCATTGTAGTCCAACAAAGTTTGAAGAGACGAATCACGAAAATCACAAGTCCAAAAATCCCTGAGAACCGGGAAGGGGACAGACCGGTGGCCCCAGGCCGGGCTTGAGTTCCAGGAGGTCGGCAGGACTCTGGAGATTGTCCCCCTGGCTTTTCCCCATAGGCCAAAATGGGGGAAGTCAAAAAAGCACCCCCAGCAGATGTATGCAGAGGGGCTGGGGGGTGATGGAGAGCGGGCTGTTGGCAGGAGTGTGCTGGCTGGAGGGGTGGCCCGGGGCGGCTGCGGAGGGCCCCCTGAGTCCACCTACCAGCAGTTGCTCTTGACCCTGCCTGAGCCTCCGGTGTTGCAGGTCAGGACACCCATTGGCGGGGAACAGCAGGTGGCAGCCCCTGCTGAAGTCGTTGGCAGAGATGAGTCTTTGAAAAAACGACAAAGTCCAAACGCTCCAGGCGTGCCGGCCAGGGTGGCGGACCCGGCTGGCTGGGCCGGCGGGAGCTGCGGCTGCCGGGGCTGAGCCGAGTGTCGACGCATGTCGTGAGAACCGGTATGGGGGTAAACCTGGTCGCTCCGGGCCGAGCCACGGTTCCAGGAAGGCGGAAGGAGCGGGCCTGTTTCCCCTGATAGCGCCGACGACGGTAAATTAAGGCCTCGCAAAACGTCAGGACGAACACCTTTTTTGCATATAAGGGAACGAGCAGTGTGCGGTCTCTGACCAAGTGACTATTTCTCAATGTGCTGAGGAGTGGGGACCGCTCAAAGTCAAAGCACCGCGGCCGCCCCTCTGCCACCTCCCTGGGAGCAGAGTCATCGAGCGCAAGTGTCCCCACTCCGCCTGCCCAGGCCGCGGGGCCGACAGGCTGGCTGGCTGCCCGGGCAGACCCCGCTCTCCGAGCGGCCGGGCGCCACGTTCAAGAGGTGTACGAAGCCACCTTGGGGGGCTGCGGAGGCCCCCCTGAGAGTGCCTCCAAGCCCTTGCTGAGAACCCTGTCCTAGCTGCCTGCGCGGGCAGGCGGGACCCCCCCAGGAGGCCGTGCACGGCCCGCGGCAGCCACTGCTGATGCCCAGGGCAGTTGGCAGAGATGAGTCTTTGAAAAAATGACAAAGTCCAAACGCTCCAGGCGCCGGCCGGGGGGGCGGACCTGGCTGGCCAGGCCGGCGGGGGCTGCAGCTGCCGGGGCTGAGCCGAGTGTCAGTGAAGGTCCTGAGAACCGGGAAGGGGACAAACCAGTAGCTCCAGGACGGGCGGGAGTTCCAGGAAGTCGGCCTGACTCTGGAGGTTTTCCCCTTGGCATTTCCCCATAGGCCAAAAGGGGGGAAGTCAAAAAAGCACCGCCAGCAGATGTATGCAGAGGGGCTGGCTGGTGATGGGGAGCGGGCTGTTGGCAGCAGTGTGCTGGCTGCAGGGGTGGCCCTGGGCGGCTGCGGAGGGCCCCCTGAGAGCGCCCCCAAGCCCTTGCTGAGAACCTTGTCCTAGCTGCCTGCGCGGGCAGGCGGGACCCCCCAGTAGGCCGAGCACAGCCCGCGGCAGCCCCTGCTGAATCCCACGGCAGTTGGCAGAGATGAGTATTAGAGGAAAAATGACAAAGTGCAAACGCTCCAGGCGCCGGCCAGGGGGGGCGTACCCGGCTGGCCGTGCCGGCGGGAGCTGCGGCTGCCGGGGCTGAGCCGAGTGTCGATGCATGTCGTGAGAACCGGTATGAGGGTAATCCTGGTCGCTCCGGGCCGAGCCACGGTTCCAGGAGGGCGGAAGGAGCGGGCCCGTTTCCCCTGATAGCGCCGACGACGGTAAATTAAGGCCTCGCAAAACGTCAGGACGAACACCTTTTTTGCATATAAGGGAACGAGCGGTGTGCGGTCTTTGACAAAGTGACTATTTCTCAATGTGCTGAGGAGTGGGGACCGCTCAAAGTCAAAGCACGGCGTCCGCCCCTCTGCCACCTCCCTGGGAGCAGAGTCGTCGAGCGCGAGGGTCCCCACTCCGCCTGTCCAGGCCGCGGGGCCGACAGGCTGGCTGGCTGCCCGGGCAGACCCCGCTCTCCGAGCGGCCGGGCGCCACGTTCGAGAGGTGTACGAAGCCACCTTGGGGGCCTGCGGAGGCCCCCCTGAGAGCGCCTCCAAGCCCTTGCTGAGAACCCTGTCCTAGATGCCTGCGCGGGCAGGCGGGACCCCACCAGGAGGCCGAGCACAGCCCGCGGCAGCCACTGCTGAAGCCCAGGGCAGTTGGCAGAGATGAGTCTTTGAGGAAAAATGACAAAGTCCAGACGCTCCAGGCGCCGGCCAGGGGGACGGACCCGGCTGGCCGGGCCGGCGGGAGCTGCGGCGGCTGGGGAAGAGCCGAGTGTCGATGCATGTCCTGGGAACCGGGAAGGGGACAAACCAGTAGCTCCAGGCCGGGCTAGAGTTCCAGGAGGTCGGCCTGACTCTGGAGGTTTTCCCCCTGGCTTTTCCCCATAGGCCAAAACGGGGGGAGGGAAAAAAGCACCCCCAGCAGATGTATGCAGAGGGGCTGGCTGGTGATGGGGAGCGGGCTGTTGGCAGCAGTGTGCTGGCTGCAGAGGGCCCCCGAGGTGCACCTACCAGTAGTTGCTCAAGACCCCCCCCTGACCCTCCGGTGTTGCAGGGCAGGACACCCAGGAGGCGGGGAAAAGCCGTGGCAGCCCCTGCTGAATCCCACGGCAGTTGGCAGAGATGAGTCTTTGAGAAAAATGACAAAGTGCAAACGCTCCAGGTGCCGGTCAGTGGGGCGGCTGCGGCTGGCCGGGCCGACGGGAGCTGCGGCGGCTGGGGAAGAGCCGAGTATCAATGCATGTCCTGAGAACCGGGAAGGGGGCAAAGCAGTAGCTCCAGGCCGAGCTGGAGTTCCAGGAGGTCGGCCTGACTCTGGAGTTTCCCCCCCTGGATTTTCCCCATAGGCCAAAATGGGGGAAGTCAAAAAAGCACCCCCGGCAGATGTATGCAGAGGGGCTGGCTGGTGACGGAGAGCGGGCTGTTGGCAGCAGTGTGCTGGCTGCAGAGGGCCCCCGAGGTTCCCCTACCAGTAGTTGCTCAAGACCCCCCCTGACCCTCCGGTGTTGCAGGGCAGGACACCCAGGAGGCGGGGAACAGCCGTGGCAGCCCCTGCTGAATCCCACGGCAGTTGGCAGAGACGAGTCTTGGAGAAAAAAACGACAAAGTCCAAACGCTCCAGGCGCCGGCCAGGGGGGGCGGACCTGGCTGGCCGGGCTGGCGGGAGCTGCGGCTGCCGGGGCTGAGCCGAGTGTCGATGCATGTCATGAGAACCGGTATGAGGGTAATCCTGGTCGCTCCGGGCCGAGGCACGGTTCCAGGAGGGCGGAAGGAGCGGGCGTGTTTCCCCTGATAGCGCCGACGACGGTAAAATAAGGCCTCGCAAAACGTCAGGACGAACACCTTTTTTGCATATAAGGGAACGAGCGGTGTGCGGTCTTTGACAAAGTGACTATTTCTCAATGTGCTGAGAAGGGAGTGGGGACCGCTCAAAGTCAAAGCACCGCGGCCGCCCCTCTGCCACCTCCCTGGGAGCAGAGTCATCGAGTGCGAGTGTCCCCACTCCGCCTGTCCTGGCCGCGGGGCCGACAGGCTGGCTGTCTGCCCGGGCAGACCCCGCTCTCCGAGCGGCCGGGCCCAACGTTCAAGAGGTGTACGAAGCCACCTTGGGGGGCTGCGGAGGCCCCCCTGAGAGCGCTGATAACCCTGTCCTAGCTGCCTGCGCGGGCAGGCGGGACCCCCAAGAGGCCGGGCACAGCCCGAGGCAGCCACTGCTGAAGCCCAGGGCAGCTGGCAGAGATGAGTCTTTGAGGAAAAATGACAAAGTGCAAACGCTCCAGGCGCCGGCCAGGGGGGCGGACCCGGCTGGTCGGGCCGGCGGGAGCTGCGGCTGCCGGGGCTGAGCCGAGTGTCGATGCATGTCGTGAGAACCGGTATGAGGGTAATCCTGGGCCCTCGGGGCCGAGGCACGGTTCCAGGAAGGCGGAAGGAGCGGGCCTGTTTTCCCTGATAGCGCCGACGACGGTAAAATAAGGCCTCGCAAAACGTCAGGACGAACACCTTTTTTGCATATAAGGGAACGAGCGGTGTGCGGTCTTTGACAAAGTGACTATTTCTGAGTACTGGAGTGGGGACCGCTCCAAGTCAAAGCACCGCGGCCGCCCCTCTGCCACCTCCCTGGGGGCAAAATCATCGAGCGCAAGTGTCCCCACTCCGCCTGTCCAGGCCGCGGGGCCGACAGGCTGGCTGGCTGCCCGGGCAGACCCCGCTCTCCGAGCGGCCGAGCGACACGTTCAAGAGGTGTACGTAAAGCCACCTTGGGGGGCTGCGGTGGCCCCCCTGAGAGCGCCTCCAAGCCCTTGCTGAGAACCCTGTCCTAGCTGCCTGCGCGGGCAGGCGGGACCCCACCAGGAGGCCGTGCACAGGCCGCGGCAGCCACTGCTGAACCCCAGGGCAGTTGGCAGAGATGAGTCTTTGAGGAAAAACGACAAAGTGCAAACGCTCCAGGCGCCGGCCAGGGGGGCGGACCCGGCTGGCCGGGCTGGCGGGAGCTGCGGCGGCTGGGGAAGAGCTGAGTGTCTATGCAGGTCGCGAGAACCGGTATGGGGGTAATCCTGGCCCCTCCGGGCCGAGGCACGGTTCCAGGAAGGCGGAAGGAGCGGGCCTATTTCCCCTGATAGCGCCGACGACGGTAAATTAAGGCCTCGCAAAACGTCAGGACGAACACCTTTTTTGCATATAAGGGAACGAGCGGTGTGCGGTCTTTGACAAAGTGACTATTTCTCAGAGTGCTGGAGTGGGGACCGCTCAAAGTCAAAGCACCGCGGCCGCCCCTCTGCCACCTCCCTGGGAGCAGAGTCATAGAGCGCAAGTGTCCCCACTCCGCCTGTGCAGGCCGCGGGGCCAACAGGCTGGCTGGCTGGCTGCCCGGGCGACCCCCCTCCGAGATGCCGGGCTGAGGCGTAGGCAGCCGCCTCCATCACCACCACCCAAGGCGAGAGAGTGGGTCAACGGGAGAGCCGTCGCGGCCGGGGGACCCTCGCCGCGCCCATGTCCGGGGAAGGACCACAAGGGCCCTGCTCCCCGGCGCCCCGGCGAGCGGGTTCACCCTCGGCGCGTACGGCTCTCGAGGATGGGGAAGGGACGCGCGTGGGCGTCCCTCCCGTCCCCCGCGGAAGAAGGCGAGCGACTCTGCGCGTCGGGACACCCCGCGGAGCCCCCTGCGGGGGGAGTACTCCGGGGGAGAAGCGTGGCGCAGGGGGTGCAGCCCTTTCCCAGGCCACCGTGCGACGGCGTCGGTGGGGCCGACGCCGAGAGAGAGAACGATCCGGGCTCTCCCGCCTCAGGGCGGCCGAGAGCGGGGCACGGGCCCCACGTTTGGTGACGGTTTTCCCGAAAGCGAAGGACCCCCGCCTGTCCCCTCGGGCTCCGGCCGATGCGGGCGGTCCAGGGCGGGGATAGGGGACGGCGGCCTGCGGACGACGCGCTTTATCCCCAGAAGGAGCGAGGCATGAGGGGGTGTTCCACCCCCGCCGGCCGGTCTCGCTCCTTCTCCGGGCTACGCCTCGGCGGAGTAAAGACCCCCGGGTCAACGCTCCCGCGTCCGGGTGCCGCCGCGCGTCCCCTTCCCGCGGGGGGTGGATCCCTTCCACCCCTGGCCGTTCGAGGCCCGTGCGCCTCGGGCGGCCTCCCTTCCGAGAGAGGGAGAGAGAGACGGAGGACGGTGGTCCGCGACGGCGCGAGACGTCCAAGTTGTGTTCCCCACGGCGGCTACCCGGTCGATCCCGCCCGGTGGCCTAGGCTTTTCCCCACTCTGCCTGTCCTGGCCGCGGGGCCGACAGGCTGTCTGCCCGGGTAGACCCCGTTCTCACTGAGCGGCCGGGCCCCAACGTTCAAGAGGTGTACGAAGCCACCTCGGGGTGGAGCCCTTCCACCCCTGGCCGTCCGAGGCCCGTGCGCCTCGGGCGGCCCCCCTTCCCGAGAGAGGGAGAGAGACGGAGGACGGTGGTCCGCGACGGCGCGAGGCGTCCAACTTGTGTTCCCCCACGGCGGCTATCCGGTCGATCCCGCCCGGTAGCCTAGGCTTTTCCCCACTCTGCCTGTCCAGGCCGCGGGGCCGACAGGCTGTCTGCCCGGGTAGACCCCGTTCTCACTGAGCGGCCGGGCCCCAACGTTCAAGAGGTGTACGAAGCCACCTCGGGGTGGAGCCCTTCCACCCCTGGCCGTCCGAGGCCCGTGCGCCTCGGGCGGCCCCCCTTCCCGAGAGAGGGAGAGAGACGGAGGACGGTGGTCCGCGACGGCGCGAGGCGTCCAACTTGTGTTCCCCCACGGCGGCTATCCGGTCGATCCCGCCCGGTAGCCTAGGCTTTTCCCCACTCTGCCTGTCCAGGCCGCGGGGCCGACAGGCTGTCTGCCCGGGTAGACCCTGTTCTCACTGAGCGGCCGGGCCCCAACGTTCAAGAGGTGTACGAAGCCACCTCGGGGTGGAGCCCTTCCACCCCTGGCCGTCCGAGGCCCGTGCGCCTCGGGCGGCCCCCCCTTCCCGAGAGACGGAGGACGGTGGTCCGCGACGGCGCGAGGCGTCCAACTTGTGTTCCCCCACGGCGGCTTCCCGGTCGATCCCGCCCGCCGGTAGCCTAGGCTTTTCCCCGCTCCGCCTGTCCAGGCCGCGGGGCCGACAGGCTGTCTGCCCGGGTAGACCCCGCTCTCCGAGCGGCCGGGCGCCACGTTCAAGAGGTGTACGAAGCCACCTTTGGGGGGGCTGCGGTGCCCCCCGCCCCGAGAGTGCCTCCCAGGCCGAGGGAGCCCGGCGGTCGAGTGTCGTAGGAAAGCGCGTGCCACGGCTGTGTCGGTCACAGGGGCCAGAGGTAGTTTGGGCAACGGCTTAGATCCGTATGAAGCTCATCCTTTCCGGCCTGTTCTGGCGGCGGCTAGGCGCGCGCGCGCGAATGGCACGACGCCCCTGGTTCCAGCGAGGCGACGGCGCCCCGCACCCCACTCTCTGGGCCGAGCAGAGCCCCCGAGCGCAAGGTTCCCCGCTCCGCCTGTCCAGGCCGCGGGGCCAGCAGGCTGTCTGCCCGGGTAGACCCCGCTCTCCGAGCGGCCGGGCCCCAACGTTCAAGAGGTGTACGAAGCCACCTTGAGGTGGAGCCCTTCCACCCCTGGCCGTCCGAGGCCCGCCGGTAGCCTTGGCTTGTCCCCACTCCGCCTGTCCAGGCCGCGGGGCCGACAGGCTGTCTGCCCGGGTAGACCCCGCTCTCCGAGCGGCCGGGCCCCAACGTTCAAGAGGTGTACGAAGCCACCTTTGGGGGGGCTGCGGTGCCCCCCGCCCCGAGAGTGCCTCCCAGGCCGAGGGGAGCCAGGCGGTCGAGTGTCGTAGGAAAGCGCGTGCGCGGCTGTGTCGGTCACACGAGCCAGAGTTAGTTTGGGCAACGGCTTAGATCCGTATGCAGCTCAACCTTTCCGGCCTGTCCTGGCGGCGGCTAGGCGCGTGCGAACGTCACAACGCCCCTGGTTCCAGCGAGGCGACGGCGCCCCGCACCCAACTCTCCGGGCCGAGCAGAGCCCCCGAGCGCAAGAGCACCCGCTCCGCCTGCCCAGGCCGCGGGGCCGACAGGCTGTCTGCCCGGGTAGACCCCGCTCTCCGAGCGGCCGGGCGCCACGTTCAAGAGGTGTACGAAGCCACCTAAAGGGGGCTGCGGTGGCCCCCTGCCCCGAGAGTGCCTCCCAGGCCGAGGGAGCCCGGCGGTCGAGTGTCGTAGGAAAGCGCGCGCGCGGCTGTGTCACACGGGCCAGAGTTAGTTTGGGCAACGGCTTAGATCCGTATGCAGCTCAACCTTTCCGGCCTGTTCTGGCGGCGGCTAGGCGCGCGCGCACGTCACGACGCCCCTGGTTCCAGCGAGGCGACGGCGCCCCGCCACCCCACTCTCCGGGCCGAGCAGAGCGTCCGCTCTCGCTCCTTGGAGCAGAGCCCCCCGAGCGCAAGAGTCCCCGCTCCCGCCTGTCCAGGCCGCGGGGGCCGACAGGCTGTCTGCCCGGGTAGACACCGCTCTCCGAGCGGCCGGGCCGCAACGTTCAAGAGGTGTACGAAGCCACCTTGGGGGGGCTGCGGAGCCCCCCCTCCCCATGAGAGCGCCTCACAGGCTTTGCTGATAACCCCGTCCTAGCTGCCTGCGCGGGCAGGCGGGACCCCCAGGAGGCCGCGCATAGCCCGCGGCAGCCACCGCTGAAGTCCACAGCAGTTGGCAGATAGGAGTCTTGGAGAAAAAAACGACAAAGTGCAAACGCTCCAGGCGCCGACCAGGGGTGCGTACCTGGCTGGCCGGGCCGGCGGGAGCTGCGGCTGCTGGAGTTGCACCGAGTGTCGATGCATGTCGTGAGAACCGGTATGAGGTTGAACCTGGGCCCTCGGGGCCGAGGCGCGGTTCCAGGGAGACGGAAGGAGCGGGCGTGTTTCCCCTGATAGCGCCGACGACGGTAAAATAAGGCCTCGCAAAACGTCAGGACGAACACCTTTTTTGCATATAAGGGAACGAGCGGTGTGCGGTCTCTGACCAAGTGAGTATTTCTCAAACTCGAAGCACCCGCGGCGGCCTCCCCTCTGCCGCCACCCCGCACCCTCCTGGGGCAGAGCCACCGAGAGCAAGAGTCCCCCCCGCACTCCGCCTGCGCAGGCCGCGGGGCCAGCAGGCTGGCCGGCTTGCCCGCCCGGGCGACCCCCCTCCGAGATGCCGGGCCGAGGCCTTCCGCGCCGCCATCCCACGCGAGAGAGTGGGTCGACGTGAGAGCCGACGCGGCCAGGGGACCCTCGCCGCGCCCCTGTCCGGGGCAGGACCTCAAGGGCCGAGCACCCCTACCGAGCCCCGGACGAACTCCGGCGAGCAGGTCCACACGCCGGCGTACGGCTCTCGGCGACGGGGAAGGGGACGCGCGGGCGCCCCTCCCGTCCCCCGAG
>NW_027102320.1:300000-431858 GCF_035609145.1 Eleutherodactylus coqui | reverse complement strand
TATTTATCAATTTTTATCAGTAACAACATGCAGTGCGTCTTTGAATGCTGGGGGAGCCCAGGATGCTAGTGCCAGTGTGGTTCACCTATGAGGTGCAGGGCAGCCTGCTGCATTAAAGTATGGCATTAATAGGTTGTAAGCCTGTATGGTGCCCTACACATATTATGTGGCCCGACACCCTTAATATGCCCTTTTTTATACAAGAATAGTACTAAGCAGCCGCCCTCCTCAATATAAGGAAGGTGTGTGCATGACTGTCCATGAGTACCTTCACCGGTGCTATTGCTCCTCCATATAGCAGCTTGGCTGTACTCATGTTTGGGATGTGGCCTTCTTGTACTAGTATATTAGTAAGTTTCTGTGATTCTTTTTTTCCCCTTAGTCATCTAGGATAATGGAAAATGATTTGCCCATATAATAATAATAATAATAATCTTTATTTGTATAGCACCAACTTATTCCGCAGCGCTTTCAGGCATGGATAAATGCAAAACAATACAACAATTACAATGTAAGGTACATTGGGTTAGACACAAATGGGTTGGGGGAGATACAGGAGGTTCAAGGGGTGGGGGGAGCAAGGCATGGAGAACACAGGCAATAGGGAATTTCATGTGCAGATCAATTATTAGAAGGTGCACGGGGTGGGACACCAGGTCAGGATATTTGGTATGCTTCCCTGAAGAGGTGCGTTTTTAAGGCACGTCTGAAATTTCGTGCATCGGGAATTGTCCGGATGCCTTGGGGTAGAGCATTCCAGAGGATGGGTGCTGCTCTGGTGAAGTCCTGGAGACGAGCATGTGAGGTTCGTATTACAGGGGTGTTTAGTCTGAGTGTGTTAGCCATTTGGAGTGAGCGGGCTGGGTGGTGTACTGACAGTAGGGAGGCGATGTATGCTGGCGTAGCGCCATGCAGAGCTTTGTGAGTGAGGTAGAGGAGTTTAAATTTAGTTCTGCAGTGTATGGGCAGCCAATGCAGTGACTGGCATAATGCAGAGGCGTCTGAGTATTGACTGGATAGAAAAATGAACCTAGCTGCTGCATTTAGTATGGATTGGAGTGGAGCGAGTTTGATGCGGGGGAGGCCGATGAGTAGCGAGTTGCAGTAGTCAAGCCTGGAGTGGATGAGGGCGACCACGAGCGTCTTTAGCGTATTCGTGGTTAGGAATGGATGTATTTTAGCAATACCGTATATACTCGAGTATTAGCCGACCTGAGTATAAGCCGAGACAATAAGTTTCACCACAAAAAACTGGGAAAACTTATTGACTCGAATATAAGCCGAGCTATACTCCAGTATATACTAGGTAAAAAAAAAACCTCCATACTCACCTCCCAGGCGGTGTCTGTGCGATAAGCTGCTTGAATTCTCCCCGCTGTCATCCCCTGCTGTCCTCTCTGCTCGGCTCTGTCAGTGCTGTGTAAGTAAGCACTGTGATTGGATTGAGCGTCAGCCAATCACAGCTGGTGCTTGATCCAATCACAGCGCTAACTTACACAGCACTGACAGCAGGGGATTTGAAAGCCGAGCAGGGAGATGACAGCGGTGAGAATTCTAAAGCAGCTTGATTGGCTGTGAATGATCGAATTCCGGCTGTGATTGGCTGGCGCTCACTCCAATCACAGCTCTTACTTACACAGCGCTGATGGTGGAGGATGACATAGCCGAGCAAAGAGGACGGTGCGGGATGACAGCGGAGAGAATTCAAGCAGTCTGTCGCACCGCCACCGGAGACAGAGACGCCGGCTGGGAGGTGAGAATGGAGGTTTTTTTTTAAAGCCTTCCCTGACTTGAATATAAGCTATGGGGGGCTTTTTCAGCTAAAAAAAAATGTGCTGAAAAACTAGGCTTATACTCGAGTATATACAGTATTTCTGAGATGCATGTGGCATGTTTGGGCATCAAAGTGATTTGTTCATATCAATGGTTATAATTAGAGATGAGCGAACGCGTTCGTCCGAGCTTGATATTCGTGCGAATATTAGGGTGTTCGGGATGTTCGTTATTCGTGACGAACACCATGCGGTGTTCTGGTTACTTTCACTTCCTTCCCTGAGACGTTAGCGCGCTTTTCTGGCCAATTGAAAGACAGGGAAGGCATTACAACTTCCCCCTGCAACGTTTAAGCCCTATACCACCCCCCTGCTGTGAGTGGCTGGCGAGATCAGGTGTTCGCCTAATATAAAAGTCGGCCCCTCCCGCGGCTCGCCTCAGATGCGGTGTGAGTTAGATGAGGGACAGTGCTGTTTATACCGGAGCTGCTGTAGGGAAAGAATTGGTAGTTAGTGTAGGCTTCAAGACCCCCCAAAGGTCCTTATTAGGGCCACTGATAGCTGTGTGTTGGCTGCTGTTAGCAGTGGGATTTTTTTTTTCTCAAAATCGCCTCTGCAGACCGTTGCACCTGGCATTAGGGACAGAAGTGCTGCATAGGCAGGGAGAGTGTTAGGAGTGAGTGTAGCCTTCAAGAACCTCAACGGTCCTTTCTAGGGCCATATTTATCCGTGTGCAGTACTGTCCAGGCTGCTGTTGGCTGTGCTGCATTTTTTTTGGGCTTCTCAAAATCGCCTCTGCAGAGCATTCCACCCTCCATTGATACTGCAGGGAAAGAATTGTATAGGCAGGGCCACAACACAGTTATTATTCATAGAATATACGCAGTGCTGCCTGTTGGTGGGAAAAAACTGAAAACAAATCTATTTGTCCAGCCTCTGTCCGTCCTTACGGGCGGTGGACACGTGTGAGCTGCGTGAAAAACATTGCTAAATCATACGCAGCCAGCTACGCTTTACTGCTGGCTTCGCCATTTGCTTTCCTTAATTGGGAAAAAAAATACCTGCTCTCCAAGAGTTATAATAACTCTGCTACCCTCACGTTCTGTGACACATAAGCAGGGACACAGCACAGTTATTAAACTTCTCAGGTTCATTGAATATACGCAGTGCTGCCTGTTGGTGGGAAAAAACTGAAAAGAAATCTATTTGTCCAGCCTGTGTCCGTCCTTACGCCTGTGGAGACGTGTGAGCTGCGTGAAAAACATTGCTAAATCATACGCAGCCAGCTACGCTTTACTGCTGGGTTCGCCATTTGCTTTCCTTAATTGGGAAAAAAAATACCTGCTCTGCCACAGTTAATAACTCTGCTACCCTCACGTTCTGTGACACATAAGCAGGGACACAGCACAGTTATTAAACTTCTCAGGTTCATTGAATATACGCAGTGCTGCCTGTTGGTGGGAAAAAACTGAAAAGAAATCTATTTGTCCAGCCTGTGTCCGTCCTTACGCCTGTGGAGACGTGTGAGCTGCGTGAAAAACATTGCTAAATCATACGCAGCCAGCTACGCTTTACTGCTGGGTTCGCCATTTGCTTTCCTTAATTGGGAAAAAAAATACCTGCTCTCCAAGAGTTATAATAACTCTGCTACCCTCACGTTCTGTGACACATAAGCAGGGACACAGCACAGTTATTAAACTTCTCAGGTTCATTGAATATACGCAGTGCTGCCTGTTGGTGGGAAAAAACTGAAAAGAAATCTATTTGTCCAGCCTGTGTCCGTCCTTACGCCTGTGGAGACGTGTGAGCTGCGTGAAAAACATTGCTAAATCATACGCAGCCAGCTACGCTTTACTGCTGGCTTCGCCATTTGCTTTCCTTAATTGGGAAAAAAAAATACCTGCTCTGCCACAGTTAATAACTCTGCTACCCTCACGTTCTGTGACACATAAGCAGGGACACAGCACAGTTATTAAACTTCTCAGGTTCATTGAATATACGCAGTGCTGCCTGTTGGTGGGAAAAAACTGAAAAGAAATCTATTTGTCCAGCCTGTGTCCGTCCTTACGCCTGTGGAGACGTGTGAGCTGCGTGAAAAACATTGCTAAATCAGACGCACCCAGCTACGCTTTACTGCTGGCTTCGCCATTTGCTTTCCTTAATTGGGAAAAAAAAATACCTGCTCTGCCACAGTTAATAACTCTGCTACCCTCACGTTCTGTGACACATAAGCAGGGACACAGCACAGTTATTAAACTTAGATAATTCATTCACTAGAGGCAGTGGGGCCTTTCGTTTTCCAAAAAGGGCAAAAATTATATTTGGCCTGCAGTCTTGCGCCAATTTATTTCCTGCCTGGGAAATCTAATCACTGGTAATACAGCATGCTGAGGGGTAGGGGTAAGCCTAGAGGACGTGGACGTGGACGTGGCCGAGGACGCGGAGGGCCAAGTGAGGGTGTGGGCACAGGCCAAGCTCCTGATCCAGGTGTGTCGCAGCTGTCTGCTGCGCGATTAGGAGAGAGGCACGTTTCTGGCGTCCCCACATTCATCGCCCAATTAATGGGTCCACGCGGGAGACGGTTATTAGAAAATGAGCAGTGTGAGCAGGTCCTGTCCTGGATGGCAGAAAGTGCTTCGAGCAACCTATCGTCTACCCGCAGTTCTGCGCCGTCCACTGCTGCCAATCCGAATCCTCTGTCTGCTGCTCCTCCTTCCTCCCAGCCTCCTCACTCCACTACAATGACACCTGCTCAGGAGCGGGAACACTCCCAGGAACTGTTCTCGGGCCCCTGCTTAGATTGGGCAGCAGCGGTTCCTCTCCCACCAGAGGAGTTTATCGTCACTGATGCCCAACCATTCGAAAGTTCCCGGGGTCCGGGGGAAGAGGCTGGGGACTTCCGCCAACTGTCTCAACAACTTTCTGTGGGTGAGGAGGACGATGACGATCAGACACAGTTGTCTTGCAGTGAGGTAGTAGTAAGGGCAGTAAGTCCCAGGGAGCAGCGCACAGAGGATTCGGAGGAAGAGCAGCAGGACGATGAGGTGACTGACCCCACCTGGTGTGCAACGCTTACTCAGGAGGACAGGTCTTCAGAGGGGGAGTCAAGGGCATCAGCAGGGCAGGTTGCAAGAGGCAGTGCAGTGGCCAGGGGTAGAGGCAGGGCCAGACCGAATAATCCACCAAGTGTTTCCCAAAGCGCCCCCTCGCGCCATGCCACCCTGCGGAGGCCGAGGTGCTCTAAGGTCTGGCAGTTTTTCACAGAGACGCCTGACGACCGACGAACAGTGGTGTGCAACCTTTGTCGCGCAAAGCTCAGCCGGGGAGCCAACACCAACAGCCTCACCACCACCACCATGCGCAGACATATGATGGCCAAGCACCCCGCAAGGTGGGACAAAGGCCGTTCACCGCCTCCGGTTTGCACCCCTGCCTCTCCCCCTGTGCCCCAACCTGCCACTGAGATGCAACCCCCCTCTCAGGACACAGGCACTACCGCCTCATGGCCTGCACCCACACCCTCATCTCCGCTGTCCTCGGCCCCATCCAGCAGTGTAGTTCAGCGCACCGTTCAGCCGTCGCTTGCGCAAGTGTTCGAGCGCAAGCGCAAGTACGCCGCCACGCACCCGCACGCTCAAACGTTAACCCTCCGCATCGCAAAATTCATCAGCCTTGAGATGCTGCCGTATAGGGTTGTGGAAACGGAGTCCTTCAAAAGTATCATGGAGGCGGCGGCCCCGCGCTACTCAGTTCCCAGTCGCCACTACTTTTCCCGATGTGCCGTCCCAGCCCTGCACGACCACGTCTCCCGCAACATTGTGCGCGCCCTCACCAACGCAGTTACTGCCACGGTCCACTTAACTACGGACACGTGGACAAGCACAGGCGGGCAGGGCCACTATATCTCCCTGACGGCACATTGGGTGAATTTAGTGGAGGCTGGGACAGAGTCAGAGCCTGGGACCGCTCACGTCCTACCCACCCCCAGAATTGCGGGCCCCAGCTCGGTGGTGGTATCTGCGGAGGTGTATGCTTCCTCCACTAAAGCACCCTCCTCCTCCTCCTCCTCCTCTGTCTCACAATCAAGATGTGTTAGCAGCAGCATGTCGCCAGCAGTCGGTGTCGCGCGGTGTGGCAGCACAGCGGTGGGCAAGCGTCAGCAGGCCGTGCTGAAACTACTCAGCTTAGGCGATAAGAGGCACACGGCCCACGAACTGCTGCAGGGTCTGACACAGCAGACCGACCGCTGGCTTGCGCCGCTGAGCCTCCAACCGGGCATGGTCGTGTGTGACAACGGCCGTAACCTGGTGGCGGCTCTGCAGCTCGGCAGCCTCACGCACGTGCCATGCCTGGCCCACGTCTTTAATTTGGTGGTTCAGCGGTTTCTGAAAAGCTACCCACGCTTGTCAGACCTGCTCGTAAAGGCGCGCCGGCTCTGCGCACATTTCCGCAAGTCCCACACGGACGCTGCCACCCTGCGCACCCTGCAACATCACTTTAAGCTGCCAGTGCACCGACTGCTGTGCGACGTGCCCACACGGTGGAACTCTACGCTCCACATGTTGGCCAGGCTCTATGAACAGCGTAGAGCTATAGTCGAATACCAACTCCAACATGGGCGGCGCAGTGGGAGTCAGCCTCCTCAATTCCTTTCAGAAGAGTGGGCCTGGTTGGCAGACATCTGCCATGTCCTTGGTAATTTTGAGGAGTCTACCCAGGTGGTGAGCGGCGATGCTACAATCATTAGCGTCACCATTCCTCTGCTATGCATCTTGAGAAATTCCCTGCAAACCATAAAGGCAGCTGCTTTGCGCTCGGAAACGGGGGCGGGGGAAGACAGTATGCCGCTGGATAGTCAGAGCACCCTCCTGTCTATTTCTCAGCGCGTACAGGAGGAGGAGGAGGAGCATGAGGAGGATGAGGAGGAGGGGGAAGAGACAGCTTGGCCCGCTGCTGACGGTACACCGGCTGATTGCCTGTCATCCTTTCAGCGTGTATGGCCTGAGGAGGAGGAGGAGGATCCTGAAAGTGATCTTCCTAGTGAAGACAGCCATGTGTTGCGTACAGGTACCCTGGCACACATGGCTGACTTCATGTTAGGATGCCTTTCTCGTGACCCTCGCGTTGCACGCATTCTGGCCACTACGGATTACTGGGTGTACACACTGCTCGATCCACGGTATAAGGAGAACCTGCCCACTCTGATTCCCGAAGAGGAAAGGGGTTCGAGAGTGTTGCTATACCACAGGACCCTTGCGGACAAGCTGATGGTAAAATTCCCAGCCGACAGCGCTAGTGGCAGAAGGCGCAGTTCCGAGGGCCATGTTGCAGGGGATGTGCGTAGATCGAGCAGCATGTACATCCCAGGCAGTGCAACAGTCTTTAAGGGCCTGGCCAGCTTTATGGCTCCCCACCAAGACTGTGTCACCGCTCCCCAGTCACGGCTGAGTCGGCGGGAGTACTGTAAAAGGATGGTGAGGGAGTACGTAGCGGATCGCACGACCATCCTTGGTGACGCCTCTGCCCCCTACAACTACTGGGTGTCGAAGCTGGACACGTGGCCTGAACTAGCCCTGTATGCCCTTGAGGTGCTTGCTTGTCCTGCGGCTAGCGTGTTGTCGGAGAGGGTGTTTAGTGCGGCTGGGGGAATCATCACCGATAAGCGTAGCCGCTTGTCAACCGACAGTGCCGACAGGCTAACACTCATCAAGATGAACAAAGGCTGGATTTCGCCAGACTTCTGTTCTCCACCAGCGGACAGCAGCGATACGTAAGCAATACGTAGGCTGCACCCGCGGATGGAAGCTACGTTCTCTCTCACCATCCAAAACGGGGACATTTGTGCTTCATCAATCTGTGTCTAATATTCCTCCTCCTCCTCCTCCTGCTCCTCCTCCTGAAACCTCACGTAATCACGCTGAACGGGCAATTTTTCTTAGGGCCACAAGGCTCACTCAAATAATTTTTCAGAACAATTTTTATAAGTTTCAATTAGCTTAAAAGCGTTGGAACTTTAACTTGAACCAATTTTTCGTTACACTGGGCTGCCTCCAGGCCTAGTTACCACTTAAGCCACATTAACCAAAGCGATTCACCTGCCATCTTGGTTGGGCATGGCCAATTTTTACTGAGGTACATTAGTACTGTTGGTACACCAATTTTTTGGGGCCCTCACCTACAGTGTAATCATAGTAATTTCTATGTTCTTCGCCTGCACTCATGGTACAGAAAGGTGTGTGGGGTTGGCCTACAGTTTAGCTACATAAATGTCACTTGTGCCTTGGCTATACTAAGGCTACTGAAATGGAACGAAGACTGCGCTCCCGCTATACTGCTGCTTCAGAATTGTTACTGGGGCCTGTCTTGAGTGCTACTATTGCTTACATGGAACGAAGACTGCGCTCCCGCTATACTGCTGCTTCAGAATTGTTACTGGGGCCTGTCTTGAGTGCTACTATTGCTTACATGGAACGAAGACTGCGCTCCCGCTATACTGCTGCTTCAGAATTGTTACTGGGGCCTGTCTTGAGTGCTACTATTGCTTACATGGAACGAAGACTGCGCTCCCGCTATACTGCTGCTTCAGAATTGTTACTGGGGCCTGTCTTGAGTGCTACTATTGCTTACATGGAACGAAGACTGCGCTCCCGCTATACTGCTGCTTCAGAATTGTTACTGGGGCCTGTCTTGAGTGCTACTATTGCTTACATGGAACGAAGACTGCGCTCCCGCTATACTGCTGCTTCAGAATTGTTACTGGGGCCTGTCTTGAGTGCTACTATTGCTTACATGGAACGAAGACTGCGCTCCCGCTATACTGCTGCTTCAGAATTGTTACTGGGGCCTGTCTTGAGTGCTACTATTGCTTACATGGAACGGACACGTGGAGAGGACACGTAGTGCCTCAAAAACATCCCCCTCCTCCTCCAACAGGGAAAACATTGTTGGCAAATGCCTTTGCATTGGTTCGTCTGGCGGCAGTCCAAGAATTTCACCTTTACCGACACTACAAGAGAGCCCCCCCACCATCCCCCCGCCACGGCCCACTTAATCCTGGCCACATTCCGAAAACCAACAAAATACAACCGTGGTACTAGGTCCGCAGTCACCACCACATTACCACCAACGCGGTTACTGTTAAGGTGCATATAACCACGGACACGTGGAGAGGACACGTAGTGCCTCAAAAACATCCCCCTCCTCCTCCAACAGGGAAAACATTGTTGGCAAATGCCTTTGCATTGGTTCGTCTGGCGGCAGTCCAAGAATTTCACCTTTACCGACACTACAAGAGAGCCCCCCCACCATCCCCCCGCCACGGCCCACTTAATCCTGGCCACATTCCGAAAACCAACAAAATACAACCGTGGTACTAGGTCCGCAGTCACCACCACATTACCACCAACGCGGTTACTGTTAAGGTGCATATAACCACGGACACGTGGAGAGGACACGTAGTGCCTCAAAAACATCCCCCTCCTCCTCCAACAGGGAAAACATTGTTGGCAAATGCCTTTGCATTGGTTCGTCTGGCGGCAGTCCAAGAATTTCACCTTTACCGACACTACAAGAGAGCCCCCCCACCATCCCCCCGCCACGGCCCACTTAATCCTGGCCACATTCCGAAAACCAACAAAATACAACCGTGGTACTAGGTCCGCAGTCACCACCACATTACCACCAACGCGGTTACTGTTAAGGTGCATATAACCACGGACACGTGGAGAGGACACGTAGTGCCTCAAAAACATCCCCCTCCTCCTCCAACAGGGAAAACATTGTTGGCAAATGCCTTTGCATTGGTTCGTCTGGCGGCAGTCCAAGAATTTCACCTTTACCGACACTACAAGAGAGCCCCCCCACCATCCCCCCGCCACGGCCCACTTAATCCTGGCCACATTCCGAAAACCAACAAAATACAACCGTGGTACTAGGTCCGCAGTCACCACCACATTACCACCAACGCGGTTACTGTTAAGGTGCATATAACCACGGACACGTGGAGAGGACACGTAGTGCCTCAAAAACATCCCCCTCCTCCTCCAACAGGGAAAACATTGTTGGCAAATGCCTTTGCATTGGTTCGTCTGGCGGCAGTCCAAGAATTTCACCTTTACCGACACTACAAGAGAGCCCCCCCACCATCCCCCCGCCACGGCCCACTTAATCCTGGCCACATTCCGAAAACCAACAAAATACAACCGTGGTACTAGGTCCGCAGTCACCACCACATTACCACCAACGCGGTTACTGTTAAGGTGCATATAACCAGTCTGACTGGGGCATGCAGACACCTTGACAGAATGAATAGTGTGTGGCACATAGGTTCCCCATTGCTATGCCCACGTGTGCAGCTCCTGATGGCGGTGGCACAGGATTGTATTTCTCATTGCTTCTGTACAGCATTGTGGGCTATCGCCCCGCCCCTATTAAAGAGGGTCGCTACCTAGCCGTGCCAACCCTGTGCAGTGTGTGCCTGCGGTCCCTCGTCGTGGCAGACGCACTTCTAAATAGACATGAGGGTGGTGTGGCATGAGGGCAGCTGAAGGCTGCGCAGGGACAGTTTGGTGTGCGCTGTGGGGGGGAGGGGGTGCGGTTGGGCAGCATGTAACTCAGGAGAAGTGGCAGTGGAGTGTCATGCAGGCAGTGATTGTGCTTTGTTGGAGGTAGTGTGGTGCTTAGCAAAGGTATGCCATGCTAATGAGCGCTTTTCAGAAGTAAAAGTTGTTGGGAGGGGGGGGGGGCCCACTCTTGCCGCTATTGTGGCTTAATAGTGGGACCTGTGAACTTAGGATGCAGCCCAACATGTAGCCCCTCGCCTGCCCTATCCGTCACTGTGTCATTCCCATCACTTTCCTGAATTGCCCAGATTTTCACACATGAAAACCTTAGCGAGCATCGGCGAAATACAAAAATGTTCTGGTCGCCCATTGACTTCAATGGGGTTCGTTGTTCGAAACGAACCCTCGAGCATCACGGGAAGTTCGTTACGAATAACGAACACCCGAACATTTTGGTGTTCGCTCATCTCTAGTTATAATGTGTTAATTCTGGACAGGGAGTCCTCCATAGTAATGGTTAAAGAAGTTCTTTGCTTATGTGATATTACTAGCATTTATTGTATGTGTCATGTGCCACACATTGATTCCACACATGTTCTATTCATTAACTAAAATATGTCATTCCTTTTTAGGTGTGAAAAGTAAACAGTTTGTTCCACAGTTGGTTTCAGATTATAATGCAAAAAAGTTTGATTTGGACAAACTAGTGTCACATAAGCTACCACTAGAAAAGATCAATGAAGGATTTGATCTCATGCGAGCTGGTAAAAGGTATGTATTGTTTCTGCAATATGACTTCTCCATCTCAATTTCAGTACTTATTTAATATTATTAAGCGGGAGGAAGATAATTACCATGCTGAGTCTCAGCCCTAAGCAACACAACCCCCTGTTTGAGACACCATAGAAAACATATCCTTCAACTGAGTTTCTTTTTTAACTGGTTGGTTGACTGGGACCATTCTTTTTGTCTGTTGATGTGATCACATGACGGCCAGTTGAGTGGTACTTGGGGCCAGGGCTTTTTTTTTTTTTTTACAGAAGAACCAAATGGGAGTTTGGAGTGGGACAGTTGGTTTATGTAAGAGCACTTGCTGACTTGTTTCTCCTAATTTAAATGGGTATGTCTTGGTGATAGACTGTCTATGGTGGTTGAGGGCCCAAGAGTTCAAAAAATAATCTGATGTATTTTAACTATTTGTATGATGGCGCCTCCAACCCTTCCTCTCCTACACACACTGCAATATATGTATGGTCTAAAATAAAGAGCATGATACTACTGTTGGCAGACCATCAGACCAATCAACTCCTTAAACTCTTGATCTCGAGAATCTTTATGATTCATCACATCATTAGTTTCCATCATTGGTGCCTTTAACTAGAATTATATACAACCTATAGCCTATGTGATCTGTGATCTTCATTTAAATGTGCATTTTAAGATAACTTTTTTATTTTCCTTGCAGCCTTAGGACAATAATGACATTTTGACACTGCAATTGAAGTTCCCATATCTACTGTTTCTTGTACCATTGAAGTGGAGATGCTCAAAGAGACCACACCAATGTGTTTAATGTAATTCCATAATGTAGTCCTCCATTGCAGCTAAAATAAACGCATATGTGGATTTTAGCTATGAATTATTGTGGTATTCAGAACAGTGTTATGGTGTCACATAATAGAATATGTATAAGATGACAAGAAATAAAACCTGTTCTACTTCACTGCTGGTTTTGTTTCTCTTACTCAACATACTGTATCTGGTTATAGGCATCTCCTTTAGGCTACATTCACATAGTGTTAAAACTTTCATGCTGGGTTAGGGCGCCCACCCACTGGCGTTTGCGATTTTCGTGCGTGAAAAACGCAGCATTTTTGCGGCGTTTTTCCCGCGTTTTCCGCCGCGTTTTCGCGGCTTTTCCGTTAATTTCCATTGACTTTCATGGGTGCATTAGGAGAAAAATAAGGACACATATGCAACTGACAGTTCCTATGTTAAAAAACGCAACGCAACGCAAAAAAAAACGCCAGTGGACAGGAGTACATTCAATTCTAATTGCTCTTGAGAAAAAACGCAAAACGCAAAGAAAAAAAAATCGCCAGTGGGTGGGCGCCCTTATTGTTCCTGTTTTACATCTGTATCACCGAAAACCACACGCAGATGGAACCAAAGGCTGCCATAACTAAAGTGGAGCTGCGGACTTAAGTCTTCTTTCGAAAGGTTTCTGTCAGTTTCGTGCTGGACAGAGTAGTACGACTTGGGCCTAACCATTGGTTAAACTTCATGCCAAAGTGTAAAATTCATCTTAATACATTTCATGTATCTCTTGAACCCAATATAACATTAAAATAGGAGTCAATTACGTTGCCATAGTAAATATTGCTGCAGCTAGAGAACAGCCTTCAAATGTGTCTACCCTTAACTTTTCTTGAATTGCATTGTTCTAAAATTATTTTACTGGATGGTGTAAGATTGTATTGAATTGGTATTATGATAAATTGTATATGTTAAAAATATACGTTCTTTTAACATGGGAGCCTATGATAACTTTTGGCCCATGGATGTCTGGAAGATGGTATCCATCAACACATCCATCGGAAGAATACTTTTTTTTTCATGTTTGATTAACATCTTGACCATAAATTTCAGGATATGTCAGGTTAAGAGACAAGTGGAGGAAGGATACATCTATATACAGCAGAAGCAATCAGCTTCCGATCAGTTCTGTTAAATCTACCTAAAGAGCTGTACCTTACCAAGATCTGATAGGCACCTCAGCAGTGATGTATGCCTCATATTTGGTTTTGCCAAGTGCCTCGTCCCTTTGATTGTTTATTAGACACAGCTCTGTACTGTTAGTAGTGGATGTGTCTGTATATTGAAATATACTACACCTTCATCGCTTTCAAGGTAATGCAACACCAAGCACAGCCACTACAAAAGGTTTGGAGCTATGTCTAATAAGCAATGAAAGGGATGGAGCACTCGTTCGAGCTCAGTGGGTGTGCTGAGAGTCAGACCCTCACTTATCTGATATTGATAGTCTGCCCTAAGGATAGACCCACTCATAGGCCATGTGAGCCAAATTTCCAAAGACGATTAGGGGTCCCAAGTCATTATCTTAAACTTTTAACTCAAATGTTCATTCCCCAACATTTAGACCTCATTACTTCTAGATTAGACTGATTCCTTTGACTGTTGGAAAACCAATGCCCAAAATATAATCAAACATAGTAGGTTATATATTTCCTAAACAGTTTTCTGGGGATACCAAATACTGCTTGTGGGTTTACTCCATCTGTTGTACAAGCCTCATGTACAGCATGTTTATCTTATACCTGATGAATTTGCTATAATACTTGGGATCTTGATTGCTGTGAATGGAGTAAGTAGAAATCTAACTGTCATGTGTTTCAGTAGATTGCAAAGTCTCTTTTAAGGACATGGCCTTGTCTAAATCATTCACTAGTAAGAAGTCCCACATTCTATTGAGTTATGACCTGCATGAAGAGGCATTCTTCTTCTAAGAGTGACCATACATTTTTAATGAAGCAAAGCAGGTGTGGGGTATATGATTAGAGCCCCAGTAACTGTGAAAGATGAAGCATGCCATTTATTCTGTCTTGGCAATGGATATTTCAGGTCTTACAGTGATTGGTGGCTTTTCCCTATATGAATTTATAGGCAGTAAACAGTCAATCGCTGTATGGATGGAGGAAGCAGGACTCAAAGGCTTTCTTAATATGTCCTAGTTGCACTTTTCTTTATCGGCTTCATTTAATCGACTATAAATATCCTTCAAGTCTGGTATGCGTTGCCAAAGAACTCTAGGTTGGTTTCATCTATCCACAGAACGTTTTCCCCAGAAGAATCGTGGTTTGTCTATCTAACATTTGCAAAATTCAGTCACACTTTTTCATGCCTTCTCTTAGCAGTGGGGTCCTCCTTGGCCTTCACCCATAGAGCCTTGTTTTGTTCAGTGTAGCATATGTACCTAGTTTCTTTTCCACATTTTGAACCAAATTTTGGACAGTCTTTTCATCAATTTTCATCTTTCCACCACATTGTCAAAGGTTCTTTATTGTTCCGTGGGTAGCAAACGTCTTGGTAAAATTTCAAACTGTGGACGCCTCATTGCCAAGGTCTTCCAGATAATCTTGTACCCTTTACACTGTTTATACTTGGTGATAATAGCATTTCTGGTCTGCTCAGACAGCTCACCTGTGAACAAGGAATGGAAAATACAACTGGCTTTTTAAAGCACTAAATCTAACATTCATAGACAAACTAAAGTCAGGTGAGCACTGACAAGGTGTGAAAAGGTGAGTTTAATTTCTAATTAATCACAAGTCAGTCTTTTTTTCTTTCAAAATTTTTTTGGGGAATTTTTGTGTCTTATGCATCACACAGCAGGTATGAACCCACTCTGTGTCACTTTGGACTGCTCCTAAGGGCAGCACTTAGGGGGTCTCCTGGTTTTGACCCTTTAACCCCTGCAACTTGTATCTGGCCTTAGCTACAGGGGCCTACAAGCTGTTACCCTAAGAATAGTCTCGGATCACAGAAGAAGTGAAGAATCCACAAGGGTACCGCTGGTCATGCCATAAAATCCAAAGCCTTTATTTTAAAGTGCCATACAAATGAGTAAAATGTAAGAAGGACGCGTTTCTACTCCTGCACGGAGTCTTCATCATCTTGAGGCATCATAGCGCAATATCACAGGGACAGACAGTGACATAGTCTATAATTAGACCGACATCAGGACAGGTGGAGTTCTTGCATAAATGGAGATACAGACAGAGGGTCAAGACAGGTGGCAATCAAGCAAAATATGCTTGAATAATCTGAGGTCAGGAAAAGTGGATGAACCGGCATGGGTCAGAACTAGGAATCAGGCAGAAATCAGAAACTCGTGTTTTCTTCTGTCCTGTGTGACACATTTTCTTGTGTCTCCAAAAACATTTTGTTTTGCTTTTCTTTTCCTTTTTTGCTATTTATTTTCCTTAGCTTCCACCTTTTGTGTATGACCACTTACTGGTTTCTTTTTAATTTCTATCTCATTGCTGCTGTGTTGGGCTGCCTGTTATTACTTGCAGCAGTGTTTCCTGGCAGTCCTCCAGGGTCAGCTGTATACACCAGGTTCTTTCTGGAGCTCAACGTCCTTCCAGATGTATCTGGCGGGCTTCGGCAAAATGGCAGCACCCATAGTTTCTTCATGGTGTTAGGGAAATTCAATGTTCCGTCAATATGCTGTGAGGCTCCAAATAGGCTCCAGAGGTAGTTATGGCAGCCGCCGTGGGAAAGCAATGGACACAGACATCATGACCGTGTCTTAAAGCAATCTACCTTTATTACAAAACATCTTTCTTTATATAGTATTTTAAAGGAGTGTGGTCTATTGTCAATAAGTGTACATTTTAGTCAGTCGTGTTTTTTTTTTTTTTTTTAAATTTGTCTTTATTGAACAAATCAGGGTACACACTTAACAATGCAATAAATTTGCTAGATTCCTTCTTCTTTTGTCCGTCCTGACCTGCATTTTTTTCCTTTTTGTTTTAACTATTATAAGACATCACAAACTAAACCTTAAAACATATAAATTACATACATTAAATTGAACTCTTGATCCACTATGACCACATATATATTTGGTCTACTGACCTATACGTTGAAGATCTTCAAAATTGTGGAGGTCCAGTCATGTGTTTTTACATAGATTAGCAGTTAATCATTAAGGCCTTGTCTTTACTGGACAGTTGCACAGTGTAACAGAAGATAAAGAAGAATGTAAGGTATATATACACACACACACGTTTGCTAAGTATTCTCTATTAGAGATGAGCGAGCACCAAAATGCTCGGGTGCTCGTTACTCGGGACGAAATTATCGCGATGCTCGAGGGTTCGTTTCGAGTAACGAACCCCATTGAAGTCAATGGGCGACCCGAGCATTTTTGTATATCGCCGATGCTCGCTAAGGTTTTCATTTGTGAAAATTTGGGCAATTCAAGAAAGTGATGGGAACGACACAGCAACGGATAGGGCAGGCGAGGGGCTACATGTTGGGCTGCATCTCAAGTTCCCAGGTCCCACTATTAAGCCACAATAGTGGCAAGAGTGCCCCCCCTCCCAACAACTTTTACTTCTGAAAAGCCCTCATTAGCAATGCATACCTTAGCTAAGCACCACACTACCTCCAACAAAGCACAATCACTGCCTGCATGACACTCCGCTGCCACTTCTCCTGGGTTACATGCTGCCCAACCCCCCCCCCCCCCCGCACGACCCAGTGTCCACAGCGCACACCAAAGTGTCCCTGCGCAGCCTTCAGCTGCACTCATGCCACACGCTGGCCTCATAGCCACACCACCCTCATGTCTATTTATAAGTGCGTCTGCCATGAGGAGGAACCGCAGGCGATAGCCCACAATGCTGTACAGAAGCAATGAGAAATATAATACTGTGCCACCGCCATCAGGATCTGCACACGTGGGCATAGCAATGGGGAACCTATGTGCCACACACTATTCATTCTGTCAAGGTGTCTGCATGCCCCAGTCAGACCGCGTTTTTTTATAAATAGTCACAGGCAGGTACAACTCCGCAATGGGAATTCCGTGTGCACCCACAGCATGGGTGGCTGCCTGGAACTCACCGGCTGTACATAAATGTATCCCATTGCAGTGCCCATCACAGCTGAGGTAACGTCCGATTAAATGCAGGTGGGCTTCGGCCCACACTGCATGCCCCAGTCACACTGGGGTTCTTTAGAAGTGGACACATGCAGTTACAACTCCCTGTGGACCCACAGCATGGGTGGGTGCCAGGAAGCCACCGGCGGTAGATAAATATATCCAATTGCATTGCCCATCACAGCTGAGGTAATGTCATGTTAAATGCAGGTGAGCTTCGGCCCACACTGCATGCCCCAGTCAGACTGGGGTTCTCTAGAAGTAGACACATGCAGTTACAACTCCCTGTAGACCCACAGCATGGGTGGCTCCCTGGAACCCACCGGCGGTACATAAATATATCCCATTGCAGTGCCCAGCACAGCTGATGTAACGTCAGCTTTAATGCAGGTGGGCAAAAAATTAATTGGATTACACTGTAGGCGAGGGCCCCAAAAAATTGGTGTACCAACAGTACTAATGTACGTCAGAAAAATTGCCCATGCCCAACCAAGAGGGCAGGTGAAACCCATTAATCGCTTTGGTTAATGTGGCTTAATTTGTAACTAGGCCTGGAGGCAGCCCAATTAAAATAAAAATTGGTTCAGGTGAAAGTTTCAACGCTTTAATGAGCATTGAAACGTATAAAAATTGTTTACAAAAATTATATGACTGAGCCTTGTGGGCCTAAGCAAAATTTCCCGTTCGGCGTGATTACGTCAGGTTTTAGGAGGAGGAGCAGGAGGAGGAGGATGAATATTATACACAGATTGATGAAGCTAAAAGGTCCACGTTTTTGATGGTGATAGAGAACAATGCTTCCATCCGCGGGTGCAGCCTACGTATTGCTTAGGTATCGCTGCTGTCCGCTGTTGGAGAAGAGAAGTCTGGTGAAATCCAGGCTTTGTTCATCTTGATGAGTGTAAGCCTGTCGGCACTGTCGGTTGACAGGCGGGTACGCTTATCTGTGATGATTCCCCCAGCCGCACTAAACACCCTCTCTGACAAGACGCTAGCCGCAGGACAAGCAAGCACCTCCAGGGCATACAGCGCGAGTTCAGGCCACGTGTCCAGCTTCGACACCCAGTAGTTGTAGGGGGCATAGGCGTCACGGAGGACGGTCGTGCGATCGGCTACGTACTCCCCCACCATCCTTTTACATTGCTCCCGCCGACTCAGCCTTGACTGGGGAGCGGTGACACAGTCTTGCTGGGGAGCCAGAAAGCTGTCAAAGGCCTTAGAGAGTGTTCCCCTGCCTGTGCTGTACATGCTGCCTGATCTCTGCGCCTCCCCTGCTACCTGGCCCACGGAACTGCGCCTTCTGCCACTAGCGCTGTCGGATGGGAATTTTACCATCAGTTTGTCCGCCAGGGTCCTGTGGTATAGTATCACTCTCGAACCCCTTTCCTCTTCGGGTATGAGAGTGGAAAGATTCTCCTTATACCGTGGGTCGAGCAGTGTGTACACCCAGTAATCCGTAGTGGCCAGAATGCGTGTAACGCGAGGGTCACGAGAAAGGCATCCTAACATGAAGTCAGCCGTGTGTGGCAGGGTACCTGTACGCAACACATGGCTGTCCTCTCTAGGAAGATCACTTTCAGGATCCTCCTCCTCCTCCTCAGGCCATACACACTGAAAGGATGACAGGCAAGCAGCATGGGTACCCTCAGCAGTGGGCCAAGCTGTCTCTTCCCCCTCCTCCTCATCCTCCTCATGCTCCTCCTCCTCCTCAACGCGCTGAGATATAGACAGGAGGGTGCTCTGACTATCCAGCGACATACTGTCTTCCCCCGCCTCTGTTTCCGAGCGCAAAGTGTCTGCCTTTATGCTTTGCAGGGAACTTCTCAAGAGGCATAGCAGAGGAATGGTGACGCTAATGATTGCAGCATTGCCGCTCACCATCTGGGTAGACTCCTCAAAGTTTCCAAGGACCTGGCAGATGTCTGCCAACCAGGCCCACTCTTCTGTAAAGAATTGAGGAGGCTGACTCCCACTGCGCCGCCCATGTTGGAGTTGGTATTCCACTATAGCTCTACGCTGCTCATAGAGCCTGGCCAACATGTGGAGCGTAGAGTTCCACTGTGTGGGCACGTCGCACAGCAGTCGGTGCACTGGCAGATTAAACCGATGTTGCAGGGTGCGCAGGGTGGCAGCGTCCGTGTGGGATTTGCGGAAATGTGAGCAGAGCCGGCGCACCTTTCCGAGCAGGTCTGACAAGCGTGGGTAGCTTTTCAGAAAGCGCTGAACCACCAAATTAAAGACGTGGGCTAGGCATGGCACGTGCGTGAGGCTGCCGAGCTGCAGAGCCGCCACCAGGTTACGGCCGTTGTCACACACGACCATGCCCGGTTGGAGGCTCAGCGGCGCAAGCCAGCGGTCGGTCTGCTCTGTCAGACCCTGCAGCAGTTTGTGGGCCGTGTGCCTCTTCTCTCCTAAGCTGAGTAGTTTCAGCACGGCTTCCTGACACTTGCCCACCGCTGTGCTGCCATGCCGCGCGACACCGACTGCTGGCGACGTGCTGCTGCTGACACATCTTGATTGCGAGACAGAGGTTGCGTAGGAGGAGGAGGAGGGTGGTTTAGTGGAGGAAGCATACACCGCCGCAGATACCACCACCGAGCTGGGGCCCGCAATTCTGGGCGTGGGTAGGACGTGAGCGGTCCCAGGCTCTGACTCTGTCCCAGCCTCCACTAAATTCACCCAATGTGCCGTCAGGGAGATATAGTGGCCCTGCCCGCCTGTGCTTGTCCACGTGTCCGTTGTTAAGTGGACCTTGGCAGTAACCGCGTTGGTGAGGGCGCGTACAATGTTGCGGGAGACGTGGTCGTGCAGGGCTGGGACGGCACATCGGGAAAAGTAGTGGCGACTGGGAACTGAGTAGCGCGGGGCCGCCGCCATGATACCTTTGAAAGCCTCCGTTTCCACAACCCTATACGGCAGCATCTCCAGGCTGATAAATTTGGCTATGTGCATGTTTAACGCTTGAGCGTGCGGGTGTGTGGCGGCGTACTTGCGCTTGCGCTCCAACACTTGCGCTAGCGACGGCTGGACGGTGCGCTGAGAGACATTGTTGGATGGGGCCGAGCACAGCGGAGGTGAGGGTGTGGGTGCAGGCCAGGAGATGGTAGTGCCTGTTTCCTGAGAGGGGGGTTGGATCTCAGTGGCAGGTTGGGGCACAGGGGGAGAGGCAGCGATGCAAACCGGAGGCGGTGAACCGCCTTCGTCCCACCTTGTGGGGTGCTTGGCCATCATATGTCTGCACATGCTGGTGGTGGTGAGGCTGGTGGTGGTGGCTCCCCGGCTGATCTTGGCGCGACAAAGGTTGCACACCACTGTTCGTCGGTCGTCTGCACTATCAGTGAAAAACTGCCAGACCTTTGAGCACCTCGGCCTCTGCAGGGTGGCATGGTGCGAGGGGGCACTTTGGGAAACAGTTGGTGGATTATTCGATCTGGCCCTGCCTCTACCCCTGGCCACCGCATTGCCTCTTCCAACCTGCCCTGCTGCTGCACTTGCCTCCCCCTCTGAAGACCTGTCCTCACTAGGCGTAGCAAACCAGGTGGGGTCAGTCACCTCATCGTCCTGCTGCTCTTCCTCTGAATCCTCTGTGCGCTCCTCCCTCGGACTTACTCCAATTACTACTACCTGAGTGATAGACAACTGTGTCTCATCGTCATCGTCCTCCTCACCCACTGAAAGCTCTTGAGACAGTTGCCGGAAGTCCCCAGCCTCATCCCGGACCCCGGGAACTTTCCAAAGGTTGGGCATCGGTCACGACAAACTCCTGCGGTGGGAGAGGAACCATTGCTGGCCATTCTGGGTAGGGGCCCGGGAACAGTTCCTGGGAGTCTGCCTGCTCCTCAAAATGTGTCATTGTAATGGAGTGAGGAGGCTGGGAGGAAGGAGGAGCAGCAGCCAGAGGATTCAGAGTTGCAGCAGTGGACGGCGCAGAACTCTGGGTGGTCGATAGATTGCTGGATGCACTTTCTGCCATCCACGACAGGACCTGCTCACACTGCTCATTTTCTAATAAAGGTCTACCGCGTGGACCCATTAATTGTGAGATGAATGTGGGGACGCCAGAAACGTGCCTCTCTCCTAATCCTACAGCAGTCGGCTGCGATACACCTGGATCAGGAGCTCGGCCTGTGCCCACACCCTGACTTGGGCCTCCGCGTCCTCGGCCGCGTCCACGTCCTCTAGGCCTACCCCTACCCCTCAGCATGGTGTATTACCAGTAGTGCAGAAACAGAACGCTGTAATTAAATGTGCCGCTTATTGGCCTGTGGTTGGAGGCTGACTTCGCTTACGGAACGCACAGCAGAGGCAGGAAAGAATTTTGCGCAAGCCTGCTGTAACACTTAGCTGGCTGCGTATGAATTAGGACAACTACCCCCAGCAGAGACCCAGTACACTTGTGGACAGGAATACAGCGGTGATGTAAGAGGCAACAAAGAGGCAGGAAAGAATTTTGCGCAAGCCTGCTGTAACACTTAGCTGGCTGCATATGAATTAGGACAACTACCCCCAGCAGAGACCCAGTACACTTGTGGACAGGAATACAGCGGTGATGTAAGAGGCAACACAGAGGCAGGAAAGAATTTTGCGCAAGCCTGCTGTAACATTTAGCTGGCTGTGTATGAATTAGGACAACTACCCCCAGCAGAGACCCAGTACACTTGTGGACAGGAATACAGCGGTGATGTAAGAAGCAACACAGAGGCAGGAAAGAATTTTGCGCAAGCCTGCTGTAACACTTAGCTGGCTGCGTATGAATTAGGACAACTACCCCCAGCAGAGACCCAGTACACTTGTGGACGGTCACAGGCAGCCCAAATAGATTTTTTTCCCCAAATGTTTTTGGAAAGGCCCACTGCCTATATACACTAAATATGTCTTCTGTCCCTGCCTCACCACTACTGGCCCTTGACAATGTAAAATTACTGCAGGACGCAATGCTCTGCACGGCCGATATACAAAAAAAAAATGTGCAACACTGCAAAAAGCAGCCTCCACACTACTGCACACGGTTAGATGTGGCCCTAAGAAGGACCGTTGGGGTTCTTGAAGCCTAAAATAACTCCTAACGCTCTCCCTATAGCAGCTCCGGCACCAGCAGCACTGTCCCTGATCTCTGTCAGAATGCATCTGTGGCGAGCTGCGGGAGGAGCCGATTTATATACTCGGGTGACACCTGATCTCGCCAGCCACTCACTGCAGGGGGGTGGTATAGGGCTTGAACGTCGCAGGGGGAAGTTGTAATGCCTTCCCTGTCTTTCTATTGGCCAGAAAAGCGCGCTAACATCTCAGAGATGAAAGTGAAAGTAACTCGAACATCGCGTGGTACTCGTCTCGAGTAACGAGCATCTCGAACACGCTAATACTCGAACTAGTATCAAGCTCGGACGAGTACGTTCGCTCATCTCTATTCTCTATTTCTAACCCCTGTAACAATGTAATCTTGCCGTGCAAACAACACATGAATGTACAAGCGTAGATCAAAGACTAGCTGATATACCCGGCTTCACCAGAGTTAATTTGGTACTGGTGTTTATCTGGTGTTCACATGGAAAATCTTATGAAGTCATGGTTACTTTAGAGATACTGAGGAAAAACATATGTTCACCATTTTGCATAGTTCTCTGCGTTACCTAGGAAACACCACGGGGAGGCAACCATGCGACGTTTCCTTTATATAAAATGACATCAGGAAGTGAGAGAATTAGATTACGTATATAAAATTTGGACACTTAATTCTTTTGCGCTTAGAATTGAATAATCGAGTTAGGACCTATGAACTTTTCCTATTTATGACACAATCAATGCTTGTGCCAAATTTCATGTTTCTATGACATTGGTAAGTGAGAGATTTAGATTATGTATGTAAAATTTGGACGCTAATTCTTTTGTGCATAGAATTGAATAATGGAGTTGGGACCCATTAGCTTTTCCTATTTATGACATAATCAATGCTCGTGCCAAATTTCCCGTTTCTATGACACCGGAAAGTGAAAAAATTACATTCCGCACGTAAAATTTGGACGCTAATTCTTTTGTGCATAGAATTGAATAATGAAGTTGGGACCCATTAGCTTTTTCTATTTATGACATAATCAATGCTCGTGCCAAATTTCCAGTTTCTATGACACCGGAAAGTAAAAAAAATTACATTCCGCACGTAAAATTTGGACGCTAATTCTTTTGCGCTAGAATTGAATAATCAAGTTGGGACCTATGAACTTTTCCTATTTATGACATAATCAATGCTCGTGCCAAATTTCACGTTTCTATGACACCGGAAAGTGAGAAAATTAGATTCCGCACGTAAAATTTGGACGCTAATTCTTTTGCGCATAGAATTGAATATTCGAGTTGGGACCCATTAACTTTTCATATTTATGACACAATCAATGCTCGTGCCAAATTTCATGTTTCTATCACATTGGGAAGTGAGCGATTTAGATTATGTACGTAAAATTTGGACGCTAATTCTTTTGTGCATAGAATTGAATAATCGAGTTGGGACCCACTAGCTTTTCCTATTTATGACATAATCAATGCTCGTGCCAAATTTCCCGTTTCTATGACACCGGAAAGTGAGAAAATTACATTCCACACGTAAAATTTGGACGCTAATTCTTTTGTGCATAGAATTGAATAATCGAGTAGGGACCCATTAGTGTTTCCTATTTATGACATAGTCAATGCTTGTGCCAATTTTTCTGTTTCTATGACACCGGAAAGTGAAAAAATTACATTCCGCATGTAAAATTTCGATGCCAATTCTTTTGCGCTAGAATTGAATAATCGAGTTGGGATCTATGAACTTTTCCTATTTATGACATAATCAATGCTTGTGCCAAATTTCACGTTTCTATGACACCGGAAAGTGAGAAAATTAGATTCCGCACGTAAAATTTGGACGCTAATTCTTTTGCGCTAGAATTGAATAATCGAGTTGGGACCCATTAGCTTTTACTATTTATGACATAATTAATGCTCGTGCCAAATTTCCTGTTTGTATGACACTGGAAAGTGAAGAAATTACATTCCGCACGTAAAATTTGGATGCTAATTCTTTTGCGCATAGAATTGAATATTCGAGTTGGGGCCCATTAGCTTTTACTATTTATGACATAATCAATGCTCGTGCCAAATTTCCCGTTTCTATGACATCGGAAAGTGAAAAAATTACATTCCGCACGTAAAATTTCGACGCATATTCTTTTGCGCTAGAATTGAATATTCGAGTGTGGACCTATGAACTTTTCCTATTTATGACATAATCAATGCTCGTGCCAAATTTCACATTTCTATGACACTGGAAAGTGAGAAAAATAGATTCCGTACGTAAAGTTTGGACGCTAATTCTTTTGCGCATAGAATTGAATAATCGAGTTGGGACCCATTAGCGTTTCCTATTTATGACATAATCAATGCTCGTGCCAAATTTCCCGTTTCTATGACACTGGAAAGTGAAAAAATTACATTCCGCACGTAAAATTTCGACGCTAATTCTTTTGCACATAGAATTGAATAATCGAGTTGGGACCCATTAGCTTTTCCTATTTATGACATAATCAATGCTCGTGCCAAATTTCCCGTTTCTATGACATCGGAAAGTGAAAAAATTACATTCCGCACGTAAAATTTCAACGCCAATTCTTTTGCGCTAGAATTGAATATTCGAGTTGGGACCTATGAACTTTTTCTATTTATGACATAATCAATGCTCGTGCCAAATTTTACGTTTCTATGACACCGGAAAGTGAGAAAATTAGATTCCGTACGTAGGTTTGGACGCTAATTCTTTTGCGCATAGAATTGAATAATCGAGTTGGGACCTATTAGCGTTTCCTATTTATGACATAATCAATGATCGTGCCAAATTTCCCATTTCTATGACACCGGAAAGTGAAAAAATTACATTCCGCACGTAAAATTTCGAAGCCAATTCTTTTGCACTAGAATTGAATAATCGAGTTGGGACCTATGAACTTTTCCTATTTATAACATAATCAATGCTTGTGCAAAATTTCACGTTTCTATGACACCGGAAAGTGAGAAAATTAGATTCCGTACGTAAAATTTGAACGCTAATTCTTTTGTGCTAGAATTGAATAATCGAGTTGGGACCCATAAGCTTTTACTATTAATGACATAATCAATGCTCGTGCCAAATTTCCTGTTTGTATGACACCGGAAAGTGAAGAAATTACATTCCGCACGTAAAATTTGGACGCTAATTCTTTTGTGCATAGAATTGAATAATGGAGTTGGGACCCATTAGCTTTTCCTATTTATGACATAATCAATGCTTGTGCCAAATTTCCTGTTTCTATGACACCGGAAAGTGAAAAAATTACATTCCGCACGTAAAATTTCGACGCCAATTCTTTTACGCTAGAATTGAATAATGAAGTTGGGACCCATTAGCTTTTCCTATTTATGACATAATCAATGCTCCTGCCAAATTTCGAGTTTCTATGACACCGGTAAGTGAGAGAATTAGATTCCGTACGTAAAATTTGGACGCCAATTCTCTTGCGCTAGAATTGAATAATCGAGTTGGGACCTATGAACTTTTCCTATTTATGACATAATCAATGCTCGTGCCAAATTTCACGTTTCTATGACACCGGAAAGTTAGAAAATTAGATTCTGTACGTAAAGTTTCGAGGCAAATTCTTTTGCGCATAGAATTGAATATTCGAGTTGGGACCCATTAGCGTTTCCTATTTATGACATAATCAATGATTGTGCCAAATTTCCCGTTTCTATGACACCGGAAAGTGAAAAAATTACATTCCGCACGTAAAATTTCGACGCCAATTCTTTTACGCTAGAATTGAATAATCAAGTTGGGACCCATTAGCTTTTCCTATTTATGACATAATCAATGCTCCTGCCAAATTTCGAGTTTCTATGACACCGGTAAGTGAGAGAATTAGATTCCGTACGTAAAATTTGGACGCCAATTCTCTTGCGCTAGAATTGAATAATCGAGTTGGGACCTATGAACTTTTCCTATTTATGACATAATCAATGCTCGTGCCAAATTTCACGTTTCTATGACACCGGAAAGTGAGAAAATTACATTCCGTACGTAAAGTTTCGACGCAAATTCTTTTGCGCATAGAATTGAATATTCGAGTTGGGACCCATTAGTGTTTCCTATTTATGACATAATCAATGCTTGTGCCAAATTTCCCATTTCTATGACACCGGAAAGTGAAAAAATTACATTCCGCACGTAAAATTTCGACGCCAATTCTTTTACGCTAGAATTGAATAATGGAGTTGGGACCCATTAGCTTTTCCTATTTATGACATAATCAATGCTCCTGCCAAATTTCGAGTTTCTATGACACCGGTAAGTGAGAGAATTAGATTCCGTACGTAAAATTTGGACGCCAATTCTCTTGCGCTATAATTGAATAATCGAGTTGGGACCTATGAACTTTTCCTATTTATGACATAATCAATGCTTGTGCCAAATTTCCCATTTCTATGACACCGGAAAGTGAAAAAATTACATTCCGCTCGTAAAATTTCGACGCCAATTCTTTTACGCTAGAATTGAATAATGAAGTTGGGACCCATTAGCTTTTCCTATTTATGACATAATCAATGCTCGTGCCAAATTTCGAGTTTCTATGACACCGGTAAGTGAGAGAATTAGATTCCGTACGTAAAATTTGGACGCCAATTCTCTTGCGCTAGAATTGAATAATCGAGTTGGGACCTATGAACTTTTCCTATTTATGACATAATCAATGCTTGTGCCAAATTTCACGTTTCTATGACACCGGAAAGTTAGAAAATTAGATTCCGTACGTAAAGTTTCGACGCAAATTCTTTTGCGCATAGAATTGAATATTCGAGTTGGGACCCATTAGCGTTTCCTATTTATGACATAATCAATGATTGTGCCAAATTTCCCGTTTCTATGACACCGGAAAGTGAAAAAATTACATTCCGCACGTAAAATTTCGACGCCAATTCTTTTACGCTAGAATTGAATAATCAAGTTGGGACCCATTAGCTTTTCCTATTTATGACATAATCAATGCTCCTGCCAAATTTCGAGTTTCTATGACACCGGTAAGTGAGAGAATTAGATTCCGTACGTAAAATTTGGACGCCAATTCTCTTGCGCTAGAATTGAATAATCGAGTTGGGACCTATGAACTTTTCCTATTTATGACATAATCAATGCTCCTGCCAAATTTCACGTTTCTATGACACCGGAAAGTGAGAAAATTACATTCCGTACGTAAAATTTGGACGCCAATTCTCTTGCGCTAGAATTGAATAATCGAGTTGGAACCCAATTACTTTTCCTATTTTGGAGATAATCTATGCTTGTGCCAAAATTCATGTTTCTACGATATCGGGAAGTTGGAGAACTTTTGGCGAGTCAGTCAGTGAGTCAGTCAGTGAGTCAGTCAGTCAGACAGTGAGTCAGTCAGTCAGTAAGTCAGTCAGTCAGTCAGTCAGTCAGTGAGTCAGTCAGTCAGTGGGTCAGTGAGGGCTTTCGTCTTTATATATATATAGATGTTCATAGGAAACAGGATGAAATATATATGTATACTAGCTGATATACCCGGCTTCGCCCGAGTTAATTTGGTACTGGTGTTTATCTGGTGTTCACACGGAAAATCTTACGAAGTCGTGGTTACTTTAGAGATACTGAAGAAAAAAATATATTCACCTTTTTTGCATGGTTCTTTGTGTTACCCAGGAAACACCACATGGAGGAAACCATGCGACGTTTCCTTTATATAAAATGACATCAGGAAGTGAGAGAATTAGATTACGTACATAAAATTTGGACACTATTTCTTTGGCGCTTAGAATTGAATAATCGAGTTGGGACCCATTAACTTTTCATATTTATGACATAATCAATGCTTGTGTCAAATTTCATGTTTTTATGACATTGGGAAGTGAGAGATTTAGATTATCTACGTAAAATTTGGATGCTAATTCTTTTGCGCATAGATTTGAATAATGGTGTTGGGACCCATTAGCTTTTCCTATTCATGACATAATCAATGCTCGTGCCAAATTTCCCGTTTCTATGACACCGGAAAGTGAAAAAATTACATTCCGTACGTAAAATTTGCACGCTAATTCTTTTGCGCATAGAATTGAATAATGGAGTTGGGACCCATTAGCTTTTCCTATTTATGACATAATCAATGCTCGTGCCAAATTTCCTGTTTGTATGACACCGGAAAGTGAAAAAATTACCTTCCGCACGTAAAATTTCTACGCCAATTCTTTTGCGCTAGAATTGAATAATCGAGTTGGGACCCATTAGCTTTTCCTATTTATGACATAATCAATGCCTGTGCCAAATTTCATGTTTCTATGACACCGGAAAGTGAAAAAATTACATTCCGCACGTAAAATTTTGACGCTAATTCTTTTGCGCTAGAATTGAATAATCGAGTTGGGACCCATTAGCTTTTCCTATGTATGACATAATCAATGCTTGTGCCAAATTTCCCGTTTCTATGACACCGGAAAGTGAAAAAATTACATTCCGTACGTAAAATTTCGACGCATATTCTTTTGCGCTAGAATTGAATATTCGAGTGTGGACCTATGAACTTTTCCTATTTATGACATAATCAATGCTCGTGCCAAATTTCACATTTCTATGACACTGGAAAGTGAGAAAAATAGATTCCGTACGTAAAGTTTGGACGCTAATTCTTTTGCGCATAGAATTGAATAATCGAGTTGGGACCCATTAGCGTTTCCTATTTATGACATAATCAATGCTCGTGCCAAATTTCCCGTTTCTATGACACTGGAAAGTGAAAAAATTACATTCCGCACGTAAAATTTCGACGCTAATTCTTTTGCACATAGAATTGAATAATCGAGTTGGGACCCATTAGCTTTTACTATTTATGACATAATCAATGCTCGTGCCAAATTTCCCGTTTCTATGACATCGGAAAGTGAAAAAATTACATTGCGCACGTAAAATTTCAACGCCAATTCTTTTGCGCTAGAATTGAATATTCGAGTTGGGACCTATGAACTTTTTCTATTTATGACATAATCAATGCTCGTGCCAAATTTTACGTTTCTATGACACCGGAAAGTGAGAAAATTAGATTCCGTACGTAGGTTTGGACGCTAATTCTTTTGCGCATAGAATTGAATAATCGAGTTGGGACCTATTAGCTTTTCCTATTTATGACATAATCAATGCCTGTGCCAAATTTCATGTTTCTATGACACCGGAAAGTGAAAAAATTACATTCCGCACGTAAAATTTTGACGCTAATTCTTTTGCGCTAGAATTGAATAATCGAGTTGGGACCCATTAGCTTTTCCTATGTATGACATAATCAATGCTTGTGCCAAATTTCCCGTTTCTATGACACCGGAAAGTGAAAAAATTACATTCCGTACGTAAAATTTCGACGCATATTCTTTTGCGCTAGAATTGAATATTCGAGTGTGGACCTATGAACTTTTCCTATTTATGACATAATCAATGCTCGTGCCAAATTTCACATTTCTATGACACTGGAAAGTGAGAAAAATAGATTCCGTACGTAAAGTTTGGACGCTAATTCTTTTGCGCATAGAATTGAATAATCGAGTTGGGACCCATTAGCGTTTCCTATTTATGACATAATCAATGCTCGTGCCAAATTTCCCGTTTCTATGACACTGGAAAGTGAAAAAATTACATTCCGCACGTAAAATTTCGACGCTAATTCTTTTGCACATAGAATTGAATAATCGAGTTGGGACCCATTAGCTTTTCCTATTTATGACATAATCAATGCTCGTGCCAAATTTCCCGTTTCTATGACATCGGAAAGTGAAAAAATTACATTCCGCACGTAAAATTTCAACGCCAATTCTTTTGCGCTAGAATTGAATATTCGAGTTGGGACCTATGAACTTTTTCTATTTATGACATAATCAATGCTCGTGCCAAATTTTACGTTTCTATGACACCGGAAAGTGAGAAAATTAGATTCCGTACGTAGGTTTGGACGCTAATTCTTTTGCGCATAGAATTGAATAATCGAGTTGGGACCTATTAGCGTTTCCTATTTATGACATAATCAATGATCGTGCCAAATTTCCCATTTCTATGACACCGGAAAGTGAAAAAATTACATTCCGCACGTAAAATTTCGAAGCCAATTCTTTTGCACTAGAATTGAATAATCGAGTTGGGACCTATGAACTTTTCCTATTTATAACATAATCAATGCTTGTGCAAAATTTCACGTTTCTATGACACCGGAAAGTGAGAAAATTAGATTCCGTACGTAAAATTTGAACGCTAATTCTTTTGTGCTAGAATTGAATAATCGAGTTGGGACCCATAAGCTTTTACTATTAATGACATAATCAATGCTCGTGCCAAATTTCCTGTTTGTATGACACCGGAAAGTGAAGAAATTACATTCCGCACGTAAAATTTGGACGCTAATTCTTTTGCGCATAGAATTGAATAATGGAGTTGGGACCCATTAGCTTTTCCTATTTATGACATAATCAATGCTTGTGCCAAATTTCCTGTTTCTATGACACCGGAAAGTGAAAAAATTACATTCCGCACGTAAAATTTCGACGCCAATTCTTTTACGCTAGAATTGAATAATGAAGTTGGGACCCATTAGCTTTTCCTATTTATGACATAATCAATGCTCCTGCCAAATTTCGAGTTTCTATGACACCGGTAAGTGAGAGAATTAGATTCCGTACGTAAAATTTGGACGCCAATTCTCTTGCGCTAGAATTGAATAATCGAGTTGGGACCTATGAACTTTTCCTATTTATGACATAATCAATGCTCGTGCCAAATTTCACGTTTCTATGACACCGGAAAGTTAGAAAATTAGATTCTGTACGTAAAGTTTCGAGGCAAATTCTTTTGCGCATAGAATTGAATATTCGAGTTGGGACCCATTAGCGTTTCCTATTTATGACATAATCAATGATTGTGCCAAATTTCCCGTTTCTATGACACCGGAAAGTGAAAAAATTACATTCCGCACGTAAAATTTCGACGCCAATTCTTTTACGCTAGAATTGAATAATCAAGTTGGGACCCATTAGCTTTTCCTATTTATGACATAATCAATGCTCCTGCCAAATTTCGAGTTTCTATGACACCGGTAAGTGAGAGAATTAGATTCCGTACGTAAAATTTGGACGCCAATTCTCTTGCGCTAGAATTGAATAATCGAGTTGGGACCTATGAACTTTTCCTATTTATGACATAATCAATGCTCGTGCCAAATTTCACGTTTCTATGACACCGGAAAGTGAGAAAATTACATTCCGTACGTAAAGTTTCGACGCAAATTCTTTTGCGCATAGAATTGAATATTCGAGTTGGGACCCATTAGTGTTTCCTATTTATGACATAATCAATGCTTGTGCCAAATTTCCCATTTCTATGACACCGGAAAGTGAAAAAATTACATTCCGCACGTAAAATTTCGACGCCAATTCTTTTACGCTAGAATTGAATAATGGAGTTGGGACCCATTAGCTTTTCCTATTTATGACATAATCAATGCTCCTGCCAAATTTCGAGTTTCTATGACACCGGTAAGTGAGAGAATTAGATTCCGTACGTAAAATTTGGACGCCAATTCTCTTGCGCTATAATTGAATAATCGAGTTGGGACCTATGAACTTTTCCTATTTATGACATAATCAATGCTTGTGCCAAATTTCCCATTTCTATGACACCGGAAAGTGAAAAAATTACATTCCGCTCGTAAAATTTCGACGCCAATTCTTTTACGCTAGAATTGAATAATGAAGTTGGGACCCATTAGCTTTTCCTATTTATGACATAATCAATGCTCGTGCCAAATTTCGAGTTTCTATGACACCGGTAAGTGAGAGAATTAGATTCCGTACGTAAAATTTGGACGCCAATTCTCTTGCGCTAGAATTGAATAATCGAGTTGGGACCTATGAACTTTTCCTATTTATGACATAATCAATGCTTGTGCCAAATTTCACGTTTCTATGACACCGGAAAGTTAGAAAATTAGATTCCGTACGTAAAGTTTCGACGCAAATTCTTTTGCGCATAGAATTGAATATTCGAGTTGGGACCCATTAGCGTTTCCTATTTATGACATAATCAATGATTGTGCCAAATTTCCCGTTTCTATGACACCGGAAAGTGAAAAAATTACATTCCGCACGTAAAATTTCGACGCCAATTCTTTTACGCTAGAATTGAATAATCAAGTTGGGACCCATTAGCTTTTCCTATTTATGACATAATCAATGCTCCTGCCAAATTTCGAGTTTCTATGACACCGGTAAGTGAGAGAATTAGATTCCGTACGTAAAATTTGGACGCCAATTCTCTTGCGCTAGAATTGAATAATCGAGTTGGGACCTATGAACTTTTCCTATTTATGACATAATCAATGCTCCTGCCAAATTTCACGTTTCTATGACACCGGAAAGTGAGAAAATTACATTCCGTACGTAAAATTTGGACGCCAATTCTCTTGCGCTAGAATTGAATAATCGAGTTGGAACCCAATTACTTTTCCTATTTTGGAGATAATCTATGCTTGTGCCAAAATTCATGTTTCTACGATATCGGGAAGTTGGAGAACTTTTGGCGAGTCAGTCAGTGAGTCAGTCAGTGAGTCAGTCAGTCAGACAGTGAGTCAGTCAGTCAGTAAGTCAGTCAGTCAGTCAGTCAGTCAGTGAGTCAGTCAGTCAGTGGGTCAGTGAGGGCTTTCGTCTTTATATATATATAGATGTTCATAGGAAACAGGATGAAATATATATGTATACTAGCTGATATACCCGGCTTCGCCCGAGTTAATTTGGTACTGGTGTTTATCTGGTGTTCACACGGAAAATCTTACGAAGTCGTGGTTACTTTAGAGATACTGAAGAAAAAAATATATTCACCTTTTTTGCATGGTTCTTTGTGTTACCCAGGAAACACCACATGGAGGAAACCATGCGACGTTTCCTTTATATAAAATGACATCAGGAAGTGAGAGAATTAGATTACGTACATAAAATTTGGACACTATTTCTTTGGCGCTTAGAATTGAATAATCGAGTTGGGACCCATTAACTTTTCATATTTATGACATAATCAATGCTTGTGTCAAATTTCATGTTTTTATGACATTGGGAAGTGAGAGATTTAGATTATCTACGTAAAATTTGGATGCTAATTCTTTTGCGCATAGATTTGAATAATGGTGTTGGGACCCATTAGCTTTTCCTATTCATGACATAATCAATGCTCGTGCCAAATTTCCCGTTTCTATGACACCGGAAAGTGAAAAAATTACATTCCGTACGTAAAATTTGCACGCTAATTCTTTTGCGCATAGAATTGAATAATGGAGTTGGGACCCATTAGCTTTTCCTATTTATGACATAATCAATGCTCGTGCCAAATTTCCTGTTTGTATGACACCGGAAAGTGAAAAAATTACCTTCCGCACGTAAAATTTCTACGCCAATTCTTTTGCGCTAGAATTGAATAATCGAGTTGGGACCCATTAGCTTTTCCTATTTATGACATAATCAATGCCTGTGCCAAATTTCATGTTTCTATGACACCGGAAAGTGAAAAAATTACATTCCGCACGTAAAATTTTGACGCTAATTCTTTTGCGCTAGAATTGAATAATCGAGTTGGGACCCATTAGCTTTTCCTATGTATGACATAATCAATGCTTGTGCCAAATTTCCCGTTTCTATGACACCGGAAAGTGAAAAAATTACATTCCGTACGTAAAATTTCGACGCATATTCTTTTGCGCTAGAATTGAATATTCGAGTGTGGACCTATGAACTTTTCCTATTTATGACATAATCAATGCTCGTGCCAAATTTCACATTTCTATGACACTGGAAAGTGAGAAAAATAGATTCCGTACGTAAAGTTTGGACGCTAATTCTTTTGCGCATAGAATTGAATAATCGAGTTGGGACCCATTAGCGTTTCCTATTTATGACATAATCAATGCTCGTGCCAAATTTCCCGTTTCTATGACACTGGAAAGTGAAAAAATTACATTCCGCACGTAAAATTTCGACGCTAATTCTTTTGCACATAGAATTGAATAATCGAGTTGGGACCCATTAGCTTTTACTATTTATGACATAATCAATGCTCGTGCCAAATTTCCCGTTTCTATGACATCGGAAAGTGAAAAAATTACATTCCGCACGTAAAATTTCAACGCCAATTCTTTTGCGCTAGAATTGAATATTCGAGTTGGGACCTATGAACTTTTTCTATTTATGACATAATCAATGCTCGTGCCAAATTTTACGTTTCTATGACACCGGAAAGTGAGAAAATTAGATTCCGTACGTAGGTTTGGACGCTAATTCTTTTGCGCATAGAATTGAATAATCGAGTTGGGACCTATTAGCTTTTCCTATTTATGACATAATCAATGCCTGTGCCAAATTTCATGTTTCTATGACACCGGAAAGTGAAAAAATTACATTCCGCACGTAAAATTTTGACGCTAATTCTTTTGCGCTAGAATTGAATAATCGAGTTGGGACCCATTAGCTTTTCCTATGTATGACATAATCAATGCTTGTGCCAAATTTCCCGTTTCTATGACACCGGAAAGTGAAAAAATTACATTCCGTACGTAAAATTTCGACGCATATTCTTTTGCGCTAGAATTGAATATTCGAGTGTGGACCTATGAACTTTTCCTATTTATGACATAATCAATGCTCGTGCCAAATTTCACATTTCTATGACACCGGAAAGTGAGAAAATTAGATTCCGTACGTAAAATTTGAACGCTAATTCTTTTGTGCTACAATTGAATAATCGAGTTGGGACCCATAAGCTTTTACTATTAATGACATAATCAATGCTCGTGCCAAATTTCCTGTTTGTATGACACCAGAAAGTGAAGAAATTACATTCCGCACGTAAAATTTGGACGCTAATTCTTTTGCGCATAGAATTGAATAATGGAGTTGGGACCCATTAGCTTTTCCTATTTATGACATAATCAATGCTTGTGCCAAATTTCCTGTTTCTATGACACCGGAAAGTGAAAAAATTACATTCCGCACGTAAAATTTCGACGCCAATTCTTTTACGCTAGAATTGAATAATGAAGTTGGGACCCATTAGCTTTTCCTATTTATGACATAATCAATGCTCCTGCCAAATTTCGAGTTTCTATGACACCGGTAAGTGAGAGAATTAGATTCCGTACGTAAAATTTGGACGCCAATTCTCTTGCGCTAGAATTCAATAATCGAGTTGGGACCTATGAACTTTTCCTATTTATGACATAATCAATGCTCGTGCCAAATTTCCCGTTTCTATGACATCGGAAAGTGAAAAAATTACATTCCGCACGTAAAATTTCAACGCCAATTCTTTTGCGCTAGAATTGAATATTCGAGTTGGGACCTATGAACTTTTTCTATTTATGACATAATCAATGCTCGTGCCAAATTTTACGTTTCTATGACACCGGAAAGTGAGAAAATTAGATTCCGTACGTAGGTTTGGACGCTAATTCTTTTGCGCATAGAATTGAATAATCGAGTTGGGACCTATTAGCGTTTCCTATTTATGACATAATCAATGATCGTGCCAAATTTCCCATTTCTATGACACCGGAAAGTGAAAAAATTACATTCCGCACGTAAAATTTCGAAGCCAATTCTTTTGCACTAGAATTGAATAATCGAGTTGGGACCTATGAACTTTTCCTATTTATAACATAATCAATGCTTGTGCAAAATTTCACGTTTCTATGACACCGGAAAGTGAGAAAATTAGATTCCGTACGTAAAATTTGAACGCTAATTCTTTTGTGCTACAATTGAATAATCGAGTTGGGACCCATAAGCTTTTACTATTAATGACATAATCAATGCTCGTGCCAAATTTCCTGTTTGTATGACACCAGAAAGTGAAGAAATTACATTCCGCACGTAAAATTTGGACGCTAATTCTTTTGCGCATAGAATTGAATAATGGAGTTGGGACCCATTAGCTTTTCCTATTTATGACATAATCAATGCTTGTGCCAAATTTCCTGTTTCTATGACACCGGAAAGTGAAAAAATTACATTCCGCACGTAAAATTTCGACGCCAATTCTTTTACGCTAGAATTGAATAATGAAGTTGGGACCCATTAGCTTTTCCTATTTATGACATAATCAATGCTCCTGCCAAATTTCGAGTTTCTATGACACCGGTAAGTGAGAGAATTAGATTCCGTACGTAAAATTTGGACGCCAATTCTCTTGCGCTAGAATTCAATAATCGAGTTGGGACCTATGAACTTTTCCTATTTATGACATAATCAATGCTCGTGCCAAATTTCACGTTTCTATGACACCGGAAAGTTAGAAAATTAGATTCTGTACGTAAAGTTTCGAGGCAAATTCTTTTGCGCATAGAATTGAATATTCGAGTTGGGACCCATTAGCGTTTCCTATTTATGACATAATCAATGATTGTGCCAAATTTCCCGTTTCTATGACACCGGAAAGTGAAAAAATTACATTCCGCACGTAAAATTTCGACGCCAATTCTTTTACGCTAGAATTGAATAATGAAGTTGGGACCCATTAGCTTTTCCTATTTATGACATAATCAATGCTCCTGCCAAATTTCGAGTTTCTATGACACCGGTAAGTGAGAGAATTAGATTCCGTACGTAAAATTTGGACGCCAATTCTCTTGCGCTAGAATTGAATAATCGAGTTGGGACCTATGAACTTTTCCTATTTATGACATAATCAATGCTCGTGCCAAATTTCACGTTTCTATGACACCGGAAAGTGAGAAAATTACATTCCGTACGTAAAGTTTCGACGCAAATTCTTTTGCGCATAGAATTGAATATTCGAGTTGGGACCCATTAGTGTTTCCTATTTATGACATAATCAATGCTTGTGCCAAATTTCCCGTTTCTATGACACCGGAAAGTGAAAAAATTACATTCCGCACGTAAAATTTCGACGCCAATTCTTTTACGCTAGAATTGAATAATGGAGTTGGGACCCATTAGCTTTTCCTATTTATGACATAATCAATGCTCCTGCCAAATTTCGAGTTTCTATGACACCGGTAAGTGAGAGAATTAGATTCCGTACGTAAAATTTGGACGCCAATTCTCTTGCGCTATAATTGAATAATCGAGTTGGGACCTATGAACTTTTCCTATTTATGACATAATCAATGCTTGTGCCAAATTTCCCATTTCTATGACACCGGAAAGTGAAAAAATTACATTCCGCACGTAAAATTTCGACGCCAATTCTTTTACGCTAGAATTGAATAATGAAGTTGGGACCCATTAGCTTTTCCTATTTATGACATAATCAATGCTCCTGCCAAATTTCGAGTTTCTATGACACCGGTAAGTGAGAGAATTAGATTCCGTACGTAAAATTTGGACGCCAATTCTCTTGCGCTAGAATTGAATAATCGAGTTGGGACCTATGAACTTTTCCTATTTATGACATAATCAATGCTTGTGCCAAATTTCACGTTTCTATGACACCGGAAAGTTAGAAAATTAGATTCCGTACGTAAAGTTTCGACGCAAATTCTTTTGCGCATAGAATTGAATATTCGAGTTGGGACCCATTAGCGTTTCCTATTTATGACATAATCAATGATTGTGCCAAATTTCCCGTTTCTATGACACCGGAAAGTGAAAAAATTACATTCCGCACGTAAAATTTCGACGCCAATTCTTTTACGCTAGAATTGAATAATCAAGTTGGGACCCATTAGCTTTTCCTATTTATGACATAATCAATGCTCCTGCCAAATTTCGAGTTTCTATGACACCGGTAAGTGAGAGAATTAGATTCCGTACGTAAAATTTGGACGCCAATTCTCTTGCGCTAGAATTGAATAATCGAGTTGGGACCTATGAACTTTTCCTATTTATGACATAATCAATGCTCCTGCCAAATTTCACGTTTCTATGACACCGGAAAGTGAGAAAATTACATTCCGTACGTAAAATTTGGACGCCAATTCTCTTGCGCTAGAATTGAATAATCGAGTTGGAACCCAATTACTTTTCCTATTTTGGAGATAATCTATGCTTGTGCCAAAATTCATGTTTCTACGATATCGGGAAGTTGGAGAACTTTTGGCGAGTCAGTCAGTGAGTCAGTCAGTGAGTCAGTCAGTCAGACAGTGAGTCAGTCAGTCAGTAAGTCAGTCAGTCAGTCAGTCAGTCAGTCAGTGAGTCAGTCAGTCAGTGGGTCAGTGAGGGCTTTCGTCTTTATATATATATAGATGTTCATAGGAAACAGGATGAAATATATATGTATACTAGCTGATATACCCGGCTTCGCCCGAGTTAATTTGGTACTGGTGTTTATCTGGTGTTCACACGGAAAATCTTACGAAGTCGTGGTTACTTTAGAGATACTGAAGAAAAAAATATATTCACCTTTTTTGCATGGTTCTTTGTGTTACCCAGGAAACACCACATGGAGGAAACCATGCGACGTTTCCTTTATATAAAATGACATCAGGAAGTGAGAGAATTAGATTACGTACATAAAATTTGGACACTATTTCTTTGGCGCTTAGAATTGAATAATCGAGTTGGGACCCATTAACTTTTCATATTTATGACATAATCAATGCTTGTGTCAAATTTCATGTTTTTATGACATTGGGAAGTGAGAGATTTAGATTATCTACGTAAAATTTGGACGCTAATTCTTTTGCGCATAGATTTGAATAATGGTGTTGGGACCCATTAGCTTTTCCTATTCATGACATAATCAATGCTCGTGCCAAATTTCCCGTTTCTATGACACCGGAAAGTGAAAAAATTACATTCCGTACGTAAAATTGGCACGCTAATTCTTTTGCGCATAGAATTGAATAATGGAGTTGGGACCCATTAGCTTTTCCTATTTATGACATAATCAATGCTCGTGCCAAATTTCCTGTTTGTATGACACCGGAAAGTGAAAAAATTACCTTCCGCACGTAAAATTTCTACGCCAATTCTTTTGCGCTAGAATTGAATAATCGAGTTGGGACCCATTAGCTTTTCCTATTTATGACATAATCAATGCCTGTGCCAAATTTCATGTTTCTATGACACCGGAAAGTGAAAAAATTACATTCCGCACGTAAAATTTTGACGCTAATTCTTTTGCGCTAGAATTGAATAATCGAGTTGGGACCCATTAGCTTTTCCTATGTATGACACAATCAATGCTTGTGCCAAATTTCCCGTTTCTATGACACCGGAAAGTGAAAAAATTACATTCCGTACGTAAAATTTAGACGCCAATTCTTTTGCGCTAGAATTGAATAATCGAGTTGGGACCCATTAGCTTTTCCTACATATGACATAATCAAAGCTCGTGCCAAATTTCACGTTTCTATGACTCTGGAAAGTGAAAAAATTACATTCCGCACGTAAAATTTGGACGCTAATTCTTTTGCGCATAAAATTGAATAATGGAGTTGGGACCCATTAGCTTTTCCTATTTATGACATTATCAATGCTCGTGCCAAATTTCACATTTCTATGACACCGGAAAGTGAGAAAATTAGATTCCGTACGTAAAATTTGGACGCTAATTCTTTTGCGCATAGAATTGAATAATCGAGTTGGGACCCATTAGCTTTTCCTTTTTATGTCATAATCAATGCCCGTGCCAAATTTTAAGTTTCTATGACATTGGGAAGTGACAGATTTAGATTATGTACGTAAAATTTCGCCGCCAATTCTTTTGCGCTAGAATTGAATAATCGAGTTGGGACCCAATTACTTTTCCTATTTTGGAGATAATCTATGCTCGTGCCAAAATTCATGTTTCTACGATATCGGGAAGTTGGAGAACTTTTGGCGAGTCAGTCAGTCAGTGAGTCAGTCAGTGAGTCAGTGAGTCAGTGAGGGCTTTCAGCTTTATATATATAGACTAGCTGATATACCCGGCTTCGCCCGAGTTAATTTGGTACTGGTGTTTATCTGGTGTTCACACGGAAAATCTTATGAAGTCGTGGTTACTTTAGAGATACTGAGGAAAAAAAATATGTTCACCATTTTGCATAGTTCTCTGCGTTACCCAGGAAACACCACATGGAGGCAACCATGCAAAGCTTCCTTTATATAAAATGACATCAGGAAGTGAGAGAATTAGATTACATACGTAAAATTTGGAAACTAATTCTTTTGCGCTTAGAATTGAATAATCGAGTTGGGACCAATTAGCTTTTCCTATTTATGACATAATCAATGCTCGTGCCAAATTTCCCGTTTCTATGACACCGGAAAGTGAAAAAATTACATTCCGTACGTAAAATTTGGACGCTAATTCTTTTGCGCATAGAATTGAATAATGGAGTTGGGATCCATTAGCTTTTCCTATGTATGACATAATCAATGCTCGTGCCAAATTTCCCGTTTCTATGACACCGGAAAGTGAAAACATTACATTCCGTACGTAAAATTTCGACGCCAATTCTTTTGCGCTAGAATTGAATAATCGAGTTGGACCTATGAACTTTTCCTATTTATGACATAATCAATGCTCGTGCCAAATTTCCCGTTTCTATGACACCGGAAAGTGAAAAAATTACTTTCCGCACGTAAAATTTTGACGCCAATTCTTTTGCGCTAGAATTGAATAATGGAGTTGGGACCCATTAGCTTTTCCTATTTATGACATAATCAATGCTCGTGCCAAATTTCCTGTTTCTATGACACCGGAAAGTGAAAAAATTACCTTCCGCACGTAAAATTTTGACGCCAATTCTTTTGCGCTAGAATTGAATAATGGAGTTGGGACCCATTAGCTTTTCTTATTAATGACATAATCAATGCTCGTGCCAAATTTCCCGTTTCTATGCCACCGGAAAGTGAAAAAATTACATTCCGTACGTAAAATTTGGACGCTAATTCTTTTGTGCATAGAATTGAATAATGGAGTTGGGACCCATTAGCTTTTCCTATGTATGACATAATCAATGCTCGTGCCAAATTTTCCGTTTCTATGACACCAGAAAGTGAAAAAATTACATTCCGTACGTAAAATTTCGACACCAATTCTTTTGCGCTAGAATTGAATAATCGAGTTGGGACCTATGAACTTTTCCTATTTATGACATAATCAATGCTCGTGCCAAATTTCCCGTTTCTATGACACCGGAAAGTGAAAAAATTACATTCCGCACGTAAAATTTGGACGCTAATTCTTTTGCGCATAGAATTGAATGATGGAGTTGGGACCCATTAGCTTTTCCTATTCATGACATAATCAATGCTTGTGCCAAATTTCCTGTTTCTATGACACTGGAAAGTGAAGAAATTACATTCCGCACGTAAAATTTTGATGCCAATTCTTTTGCGCTAGAATTGAATAATCAAGTTGGGACCTATTAACTTTTCCTATTTATGACATAATCAACGCTCGTGCCAAATTTCATGTTTCTATGACACCAGAAAGTGAGAAAATTAGATTCCGTACGTAAAATTTGGACGCTAATTCTTTTGCGCTAGAATTGAATAATCGAGTTGGGACCTATTCGCTTTTCCTATTTATGACATAATCAATGCTCGTGCCATATTTCCCGTTTCTATGACACCGGAAAGTGAGAAAATTACATTCCGCATGTAAAATTTGGACGCTAATTCCTTTTGCGCATAGAATTGAATAATGGAGTTGGGACCCATTAGCTTTTCCTAGTTATGACATAATCAATGCTCGTGCCAAATTTCACATTTCTATGACACCGGAAAGTGAAAAAATTACATTCTGTACGTAAAATTTCGACGCCAATTCTTTTGCGCTAGAATTGAATAATCGAGTTGGGACCCATTAGCTTTTCCTATTGATGACATAATCAATGCTCGTGCCAAATTTCACGTTTCTATGACACCGGAAAGTGAAAAAATTACAGTCCGCACGTAAAATTTGGACGCTAATTCTTTTGCGCATAGAATTGAATAATCAAGTTGGGACCCATTAGCTTTTCCTATTTATGACATAATCAATGCTCGTGCCAAATTTCACGTTTCTATGACACCGGAAAGTGAAAAAATTACAGTCCGCACGTAAAATTTGGACGCTAATTCTTTTGCGCATAGAATTGAATAATCGAGTTGGGACCCATTAACTTTTCCTATTTATGTCATAATCAATGCTCGTGCCAAATATTAAGTTTCTAAGGCATTGAGAAGTGACAGATTTAGATTATGTATGTAAAATTTCGACGACAATTCTTTTGCGCTAGAATTGAATAATCGAGTTGGGACCCAATTACTTTTCCTATTTTGGAGATAATCTATGCTCGTGCCAAAATTCATGTTTCTACGACATCGGGAAATTGGAGAACTTTTGGCGAGTCAGTCAGTCAGTGAGTCAGTCAGTCAGTCAGTGAGTCAGTGAGTCAGTCAGTCAGTGAGTCAGTCAGTCAGTCAGTCAGTCAGTGAGTCAGTCAGTCAGTGGGTCAGTGAGGGCTTTCGTCTTTATATATATAGATGTTCATAGGAAACAGGATGAAATATATATGTATACTAGCTGATATACCCGGCTTCGCCCGAGTTAATTTGGTACTGGTGTTTATCTGGTGTTCACACGGAAAATCTTACGAAGTCGTGGTTACTTTAGAGATACTGAAGAAAAAAATATATTCACCTTTTTTGCATGGTTCTTTGTGTTACCCAGGAAACACCACATGGAGGAAACCATGCGACGTTTCCTTTATATAAAATGACATCAGGAAGTGAGAGAATTAGATTACGTACATAAAATTTGGACACTATTTCTTTGGCGCTTAGAATTGAATAATCGAGTTGGGACCCATTAACTTTTCATATTTATGACATAATCAATGCTTGTGTCAAATTTCATGTTTTTATGACATTGGGAAGTGAGAGATTTAGTGAGAGTCAGTCAGTCAGTCAGTGAGTCAGTGAGGGCTTTCAGCTTTATATATATAGATAATTTAGGCCCATAGCCTCCGGAAGCGTATATTAAAGATGTTCATAGGAGACAGGATGAAATATATATATATATAAGTTTTATGCTCATAGCCTTCACACTGGTGAACTGGGAGTGGTGTTCACTTGCATGTCTGTGACATTCACAATTTACATAATGAAAATTTATAATAGATCGGAGCATGTAGTTCTAAGTCTCAGCTGTTTAAGAGTCTCTCTGGCATTCCCTCCTCCTTTTCTATGAGCCCTATGTTATATTAAACACTGCTGTTATCAAAGAAAAGGTAATATAACTAATTGAGATTTTTGATTATCCTATTAGAGACATATTTATGTAGGTATTAGTAAGGTGCCTAGGCTTTTCATACACCTTGTTGCTATTAAGTGCTGGTTTATATTCTTGTTTGACAGAATGTTGGGTGCTGGATCAGGCAAAAGAGAGAATGGTCACAAGGCTCCTTCTAAGTGCAGATTCCTGATATGTGCAGATTGTGAAACACCAATTGCAGATGGTTATGAGCATAACCAATGTAGATAATGCTGCCTGCGAGATCCAGTATCAGAATCCACAATCCAGGATGTATTGATTTGGGTGAAAGATTTTGTTCATGATTCAGTGAAGGAACTTAAAGTGTCTTTGATGATTCACACCAAGAAACCACTTTATCAGACAAGGAAACCCAATTGAATACCCTCTATTGAAGATGAGGTACAGATTGTAGAAGAGTTGGACTCCTCCACTACATCAGAAATTGGCTAGGATTAGAGATGAGCGAGCACCAAAATGCTCGGGTGCTCGTTACTCGGAACGAACTTTTCGCGATGCTCGAGGGTTCGTTTCGAATAACGAACCCCATTGAAGTCAATGGGCGACCCCGAGCATTTTTGTATTTCGCCGATGCTCGCTAAGGTTTCCTTGTGTGAAAATCTGGGCAATTCAAGAAAGTGATGGGAACGACACAGCAATGGACAGGGCAGGCGAGGGGCTACATGTTGGGCTGCATCTCAAGTTCACAGGTCCCACTATTAAAGGAGATGTCCCGCGCCGAAACGGGTTTTTTTTTTTTTAACCCCCCCCCCCGTTCGGCGCGAGACAACCCCGATGCAGGGGTTAAAAAAACCACCCGCACAGCGCTTACCTGAATCCCGGCGGTCCGGTGACTTCAATACTTACCGCTGAAGATGGCCGCCGGGATCTTCTACCTTCGTGGACCGCAGCTCTTCTGTGCGGTCCACTGCCGATTCCAGCCTCCTGATTGGCTGGAATCGGCACGTGACGGGGCGGAGCTACACGGAGCCCCTCTCTGGCACGAGCGGCTCCATAGAAGAAAGCTGAAGACCCGGACTGCGCAAGCGCGGCTAATTTGGCCATCGGAGGCCAAAAATTAGTCGGCACCATGGAGACGAGGACGCCAGCAACGGAGCAGGTAAGTATAAAACTTCTTATAACTTCTGTATGGCTCATAATTAATGCACAATGTATATTACAAAGTGCATTATTATGGCCATACAGAAGTGTATAGACCCACTTGCTGCCTCGGGACATCTCCTTTAAGCCACAATAGCGGCAAGAGTGGGCCCCCCCCCTCCCAAAAACTTTTACTTCTGAAAAGCCCTCATTAGCAATGCATACCTTAGCTAAGCACCACACTACCTCCAACAAAGCACAATCACTGCCTGCATGACACTCCACTGCCACTTCTCCTGGCTTACATGCTGCCCAACCGCCCCCCTCCCCCCAACAGCGCACACCAAAGTGTCCCTGCGCAGCCTTCAGCTGCCCTCATGCCACGCCACACTCATGTCTATTTAGAAGTGCGTCTGCCATGAGGAGGAACCGCAGGCACACACTGCAGAGGGTTAGCACGGCTAGGCAGCGACCCTCTTTAAAAGGGGCGGGGCGATAGCCCACAATGCTGTACAGAAGCAATGAGAAATAGAATCCTGTGCCACCGCCATCAGGAGCTGCACACGTGGGCATAGCAATGGGGAACCTATGTGCCACACACTATTCATTCTGTCAAGGTGTCTGCATGCCCCAGTCAGACCGCGGTTTTTAATTCATAGACACAGGCAGGTACAACTCCCTATTGTGAAGTCCCTGTGGACCGACAGCATGAGTGGCTCCCTGGAACCCACCGGCGGAACATAAAAATATCCCACTGCATTGCCCATCACAGCTGAGGTAGTAATGTCATGTTTAATGCAGGTGGGCTTCGGCCCACACTGCATGCCCCAGTCAGACTGGGGTTCTTTACAAGTGGAAACAGATGCATTTATAATTCCCTGTGGACCCACAGCATGGGTGGGTGCCAGGAAGCCACCGGTGGTACATAGAAATATCCCATTGCATTGCCCAACACAGCTGAGGTAGTAATGTCGTGCTTAATGCAGGTGGGCTTCGGCCCACACTGCATGCCCCAGTCAGACTGGGGTTCTTTACAAGTGGACAGATGTAGGTTAAACTCCGTGTGCACCTACAGCATGGGTGGCTCCCTTGAACCCACCGGCGGTACATAAAAATATCCCATTGCAGTGCCCATCACAGCTGAGGTAGTAATGTCATGTTTAATGCAGGTGGGCTTCGGCCCACACTGCATGCCCCAGTCAAACTGGGGTTCTTTACAAATGGAAACAGATGCATTTATAATTCCCTGTGTGGACCCACAGCATGGGTGGGTGCCAGGAAGCCACCGGCGGTACATAGAAATATCCCATTGCATTGCCCAACACAGCTGAGGTAGTAATGTCGTGCTTAATACAGGTGGGCTTCGGCCCACACTGCATGCCCCAGTCAGACTGTGGTTCTTTACAAGTGGAAACAGATGCATTTATAATTCCCTGTGGACCCACAGCATGGGTTTGTTGCCAGGAAGCCACCGGTGGTACATAGAAATATCCCATTGCATTGCCCAACACAGCTGAGGTAGTAATGTCGTGCTTAATACAGGTGGGCTTTGGCCCACACTGCATGCCCCAGTCAGACTGGGGTTCTTTACAAGTGGACAGATGTAGGTTAAACTCCGTGTGCACCTACAGCATGGGTGGCTCCCTGGAACCCACCGGCGGTACATAAAAATATCCCATTGCATTGCCCAACACAGCGGATGTAACATCAGCTGTAATGCAGGTGGGCTAAAAATTCATTTGATTACACTGTAGGCTAGGGCCCACAAAAATTGCTGTATCAACAGTACTAATGTACATCCAAAAAATTGGCCATGGCCAACCAAGAGGGCAGGTGAAACCCTTTAATCGCTTTGGTTAATGTGGCTTAAGTGGTAACTAGGCCTGGAGGCAGCCCAGTTTAACGAAAAATTGGTTCAAGTTAAAGTTTCAACGCTTTTAAGAGCATTGAAACATATAAAAATTGTTTAGAAAAATTATATGAGTGAGCCTTGTGGCCCTAAGAAAAATTGCCCGTTCAGCGTGATTACGTGAGGTTTCAGGAGGAGGAGCAGGAGGAGGAGGAGGAGGAATATTAGACACAGATTGATGAAGCAGAAATGTCCCCGTTTTGGATGGTGAGAGAAAACGTAGCTTCCATCCGCGGGTGCAGCCTACGTATTGCTTACGTATCGCTGCTGTCCGCTGGTGGAGAAGAGAAGTCTGGGGAAATCCAGGCTTTGTTCATCTTGATGAGTGTAAGCCTGTCGGCACTGTCGGTTGACAGGTGGGTACGCTTATCCGTGATGATTCCCCCAGCCACACTAAACACACTCTCTGACAAGACGCTAGCCGCAGGACAAGCAAGCACCTCCAGGGCATACAGCGCGAGTTCAGGCCACGTGTCCAGCTTCGACACCCAGTAGTTGTAGGGGGCAGAGGCGTCACGGAGGACGGTCGTGCGATCGGCTACGTACTCCCTCACCATCCTTTTACAGTGCTCCCGCCGACTCAGCCTTGACTGGGGAGCGGTGACACAGTCTTGCTGGGGAGCCATAATGCTGGCAAAGGCCTTGGAGAATGTTCCCCTGCCTGCGCTGTACATGCTGCCTGATCTCTGCGCCTCCCCTGCTACCTGGCCCTCGGAACTGCGCCTTCTGCCACTAGCGCTGTCGGATGGGAAGTTTACCATCAGTTTGTCCACCAGCGCCCTGTGGTATAGCATCACTCTCGAACCCCTTTCCTCTTCGGGAATCAGAGTGGAAAAGTTCTCCTTATACCGTGGGTCGAGCAATGTGTACACCCAGTAATCTGTAGTGGCCAGAATGCGTGTAACGCGAGGGTCACGAGAAAGGCATCCTAACATGAAGTCCGCCATGTGTGCCAGAGTACCTGTACGCAACACATGGCTGTCCTCACTAGGAAGATCACTTTCAGGATCCTCCTCCTCCTCCTCTTCCTCCTCCTCAGGCCATACACGCTGAAAGGATGACAGCCCAGCAGCATCTGTACCCTCAGCAGTGGGCCAAGCTGTCTCTTCCCCCTCCTCCTCATCCTCCTCATGCTCCTCCTCCTCCTCCTCCTCAACGCGCTGAGATATAGACAGGTGGGTGCTCTGACTATCCAGCGACATACTGTCTTCCCCCGGCTCTGTTTTCGAGCGCAAAGCGTCTGCCTTTATGCTTTGCAGGGAACTTCTCAAGATGCATAGCAGAGGAATGGTGACGCTAATGATTGCAGCATCGCCGCTCACCACCTGGGTAGACTCCTCAAATGTTCCAAGGACCTGACAGATGGCTGCCAACCAGGGCCACTCTTCTGTAAATAATTGAGGAGGCTGACTCCCACTGCGCCGCACAAGTTGGAGTTGGTATTCCACTATAGCTCTACGCTGCTCATAGAGTCTGGCCAACATGTGGAGCGTAGAGTTCCACTGTGAGGGCACGTCGCACAGCAGTCGGTGCACTGGCAGATTAAACCTATGTTGCAGTGTCCGCAGGGTGGCAGCGCGCGTGTGGGATTTGCGGAAATGTGCGCAGAGCTGGCGCACCTTTCCGAGCAGGTATGACAAGTGGGGGTAGCTTTTCAGAAAGCGCTGAACCACCAAATTAAAGACATGGGCCAGGCATGGCACGTGCGTGAGGCTGCCGAGCTGCAGAGCCGCCACCAGCTTACGGCCGTTGTCACACACGACCATGCCCGGTTGGAGGCTCAGCGGCGCAAGCCAACGGTCGGTCTGCTCTGTCAGACCCTGCAGCAGTTCGTGGGCCGTGTGCCTCTTCTCTCCTAAGCTGAGTAGTTTCAGCACGGCCTGCTGACGCTTGCCCACCGCTGTGCTGCCACGCCGCGTGACACCGACTGCTGGCGACGTACTGCTGACACATCTTGATTGCGAGACAGAGGTTGCGTTGGAGGAGGAGGAGGAGGAAGGTGCTTTAGTGGAGGAAGCATACACCGCCGCAGATACCACCACCGAGCTGTGGCCCGCAATTCTGGGGGTGGGTAGGACGTGAGCGGTCCCAGGCTCTGACTCTGTCCCAGCCTCCACTAACTTCACCCAATGTGCCGTCAGGGAGATATAGTGGCACTGCCCGCCTGTGCTTGTCCACGTGTCCGTTGTTAAGTGGACCTTGGCAGTAACCGCGTTGGTGAGGGCGCGTACAATGTTGCGGGAGACATGGTCGTGCAGGGCTGGGACGGCACATCGGGAAAAGTAGTGGCGACTGGGAACCGAGTAGCGTGGGGCAGCCGCCGCCATCATGCTTTTGAAAGCCTCCGTTTCCACAAGCCTATACGGCAGCATCTGTAGGCTGATCAATTTTGCAATGTGCACGTTTAACGCTTGAGCGTGCGGGTGCGTGGCGTCGTACTTGCGCTTGCGCTCAAACTGTGGCACTAGCGACGTCTGGACGCTGCGCTGAGAGCCATTGCTGGATGGGGCCGAGGACAGCGGAGGTGATGGTGTGGGTGCAGGCCAGGAGACGGTAGTGCCTGTGTCCTCACAGGGGGGTTGGATCTCAGTGGCAGGTTGGGGCACAGGGGGAGAGGCAGTGGTGCAAACCGGAGGCGGTGAACGGCCATCGTCCCACCTTGTGGGGTGCTTGGCCATCATATGCCTGCGCATGCTGTTGGTGGTGCCTCCCCAGCTGATCTTGGCGCGACAAAGGTTGCACACCACTGTTCGTCCGTCTTCAGGCGTCTCTGTGAAAAACTGCCACACCGTAGAGCACCTTGACCTGTGCAGGGTGGCATGGCGCGAGGGGGCGCTTTGGGAAACAGTTGGTGGATTATTCGGTCTGGCCCTGCCTCTACCCCTGGCCACCGCACTGGCTCGGCCTGTGCCCACACCCTCACTTGGCCCTCCGCGTCCTCGGTCGCGTCCACATCCTCTAGGCCTACCCCTACCCCTCAGCATGCTGTATTACCAGTGATTTGATTTCCCAGGCAGGAAAGAAATTGGCGCAAGGCTGCACTCAACCGTAGCTGGTTGCGTCTGATTTTTGTACGTTGTCCACGCAGCACACACGTACACAGAGACCTTAGGACTGACACAGGCAGGCCAAATACAATTTGTTTTCCTTTTTTGCAAAGGGAAGGACCCACTGCGTATATTCAATGAACAATAGCTTTTAGAACTGTAGTGTGGCCCTGAAAAAGTGTCACACAACTTTAGTGTAGCAGAGTTATTAACTCTAGCAGAGCAGGTATTTGCCAGTCAGGAAAGACAATGGCGCAAGCCTGCAGTAAACCGTAGCTGGTTGCGTCTGATTTTTGTACGTTCTCCACGCAGCACACATGTACACGGAGACCTTAGGACTGACACAGGCAGGCCAAATACAATTTCTTTTCCTTTTTTGCAAAGGGAAGGACCCACTGCTTATATTCAATGAACAATACGTTTAATAACTGTGGTGTGGCCCTGAAAAAGTGTCACACAACTTTAGTGTAGCAGAGTTATTAACTCTGGCAGAGCAGGTATTTGCCAGTCAGGAAAGACAATGGCGCAAGCCTGCACTCAACCGTAGCTGGTTGCGTCTGATTTTTGTACGTTGTCCACGCAGCACACACGTACACGGAGACCTTAGGACTGACACAGGCAGGCCAAATACAATTTCTTTTCCTTTTTTGCAAAGGGAAGGACCCACTGCGTATATTCAATGAACAATAACTTTTAGAACTGTAGTGTGGCCCTGAAAAAGTGTCACACAACTTTAGTGTAGCAGAGTTATTAACTCTAGCAGAGCAGGTATTTGCCAGTCAGGAAAGACAATGGCGCAAGCCTGCAGTAAACCATAGCTGGTTGCGTCTGATTTTTGTACGTTCTCCACGCAGCACACACGTACACGGAGACCTTAGGACTGACACAGGCAGGCCAAATATAATTTCTTTTCCTTTTTTGCAAAGGGAAGGACCCACTGCGTATATTCAATGAACAATAACTGTGTTGTGGCCCTGCCTACACAATTCTGTCCCTGTAGTATTAATGGAGGGTGCAATGCTCTGCACAGACGATTTTTAGAAAAAAAAAAAATGCAACACTGCTAACAGCAGCCAGCACAGTACTGCACACGCTTAAATTCGGCCCTAGAAAGGACCGTTGAGGTTCTTGAAGGCTACACTCACTCCTAACACTCTCCCTGCCTATGTACCACTTCTGTCTCTAATACCGGGTGCAATGCTCTGCACTGCCGATTTTGAGAAAAAAAAAAAACACTGCTAGCAGCAGCCTGCACACAGGTAGATGTGGCCCTAAGAAGGACCTTTGGGGTTCTTGAAGCCTACACTGACTCCTAGCGCTCTCCCTACAGCAGCACCAGCACGATAGTACTTATCCTCAGCTAACTCACAAGGCATGTGTGGCGAGCCGCAGGAGGGGCCGACTTTTATACTCGGGTGACATCTGATCGCCCCAGCCACTCACAGCAGGGGGGTGGTATAGGGCTTGAACGTCACAGGGGGAAGTTGTAATGCCTTCCCTGTCTTTCAATTGGCCAGAAAAGCGCGCTAACGTCTCAGAGAGGAAACTGAAAGTAACCGGAACACCGCGTGGTGCTCGTTAAGAGTAACGAGCATCCCGAACACCCTAATATTCGCACGAATATCAAGATCGGACGAGTACGTTCGCTCATCTCTAGCTAGGATGATTTAGAAAAACTGTATTTTCCATTAGGGTAAATAAATAAGCTAATCAAGTCCATCCAGTCATAAGACCATGATGTTGACAAAGGGGACGCCCAGGATTCTGCCTCTAGGGGGCCAAGGGCCTTCAAAGTCAATAATGCCTTACATAAGGCTATGATGGCAAAATGGAGACATTCAGAAAAAGGCCCAGTATTGTCCAGGAGATTCCGAATGATGTTTCCCTTTAATTATGAATAAAGTTTCCTATTTCTCCTTAAGAAGAGGCTACGGTAATGCCTCAGTGTAATTCTTTGTTTTTTTTGCTCATGGGTTAAGGAAGGAATTACTCCAATACAAGATATCGATTCTGGTATTTTTCAACATAACCTTCTTGCAGCTTTTAAGACTCTGAACGTAGAGCAAGATTTTCTTTGTGATGCATCAGCTCGGCAAGTAAAATTTGAGGCCAGAGCCATGTCCTTAGCTAACACTGCCAGAAGAGCTCTATGGTTGAGACCTTGGTTGCAAGACAATACATTCAAATATTACCTATGTGGTCTTCCATATGAGCTCAGTCTCGTTTTTGGATCAGCTTTAGATGATCTGATGGAAGGTTTAGCTGATAAAAAGTGATGAATTCTTTCAACATTCCTTTCATGGTTGAGGGAGGGGTGTTAGGAAAGGAAGATCAACTCAAAGATCCTGTCAACCAAGACAGTATTACATTCAGGGTACAGGTCAAAAGAGAGGCCTATACATACCAGAGGTCAAAATAAGGGGGAAAAAAAGCCAGATTTCTGAAGCTGGGACTCTGGCCAGTGAGAGAGCAGAATTTTTTTTCCCAGTGATCAGCTGCCTGTCCCACTACAAGCAGTCCTGGCACAATACAATAAATTACCCTTGGGTCCTAGATATTTTCCAAAACAGGTATTCAATAAAATTTACCTTTCCACCTCCAGATAATCTTTGTAAGAACAGGCCTTTTCAGTTCAATTAAATAAAAGAAATTAGAAGTCTGCATAAAGAATTACCTCTCAAAAGGAGCCTTAGAGAGAATACTCATGAGAGAGAGGGTTAAGTGTCTATTTGCCCATCTTTTTAATCCAAAAATCACCCGAGACTCGAAGATGATTACAGATTTGAGATTCCTCAACAAATATATCAGGAGGAAATTTTGAAAGGAAACTATAATATCTGTATGGTCCATTCTCCAACAGGAGACTTCATTGTCACATTGGATTTGAAGGATGTCTATCTACACATCCCATTAGGCAGGCCCACAGAAAATATCTCAGAGTGGCTGTCACCATTGGGAGAAGGACGTTACACTATTAATTCATTAATTCATCCTTTGGGGTTTCTTCAACTCCCTTTGTCTTTACAAAGGTAGTCTCTACAGTCATAGCCCAACTCAGGATTCAGGGGTTATCAATTGTGTCATACCTGGACGATTGGCTGACAGAAGCAAGTTTGGCAAAATTTCTAAAGACACAACTACAGTCTGTGTTCTCTATCCTCCAGAATCTCAGTTGGATTGTGAATTGGATTTATCATAGTTACAGTTCAGATGACACTCACACTCACTCAGGTTCAGAAGACCAAGACTACGGATGCTGCAAAATTCTTGAGAGTTCGGAAGTCATTTACTCTCAGAATTTTGATGAAGGATATGGTTCTTGATGACATAGGCAGTGGAAGCTGTCTCCTGGGCCCTATGGCACTTAAGGCCACTATAGAATGAGATGCTAAAGCATTGGGATCAAACCTCAAAGGTTCTAAACAGAAGACACTCCCTGTCCAGACAAACCTGTCACTTTCTCGATTGGTGGATTAATTTTAAAGACAGACAGTCCAAAATCCGGCCGTGCTAGAGCCTGTTGACTGTAGACGCCTCACAGTCAGGATGCAATAAAAATGTCAGGGAGGCGTTACTCGTGCGGACTTGATAAAGTCGTTGTGTAGAACGATGAAAAGCGTTGCACAGAGGATTTTTAGAATAAAGTTTTGAAACTAGTGGTGTCTGTAGCCCGACCCTGGTGTTTAGGTCCTGAAGGGCGCGGGCTTTTTCTTTTTACTAAGTCACAGTCAGGATGGGGATCTGGGCAAAACAGGAGAAATTTTTATCTTTGAATTTGAGGGAACTGAAGGCAGTTATTTTGGCCCTACAACATTTTTTCCACCAGGATCAAGGGAAAGCAGTAAAAATAAGAACAGACATATATAATAGTGGTGATGTATATAAACAAATAGGGAGGCATAACATCACAAACCCTTCAGCAAAAAGTGGACATGAACTTCATATGGCCAGAAAAAAATCTATCATATCTATCTGTGACTCCCATAAGAGAGTCCCTAAATATTTTAGCAGACCAATTGAGTTGAAGTATCCCAGCAGCAGTGGAATGGTCAGTAAACATTTCTATCTTCAATCAAATTACACAGAGATGGAGTACACCAGAGGTTGACCTGCAGGTGACAAGAGTGAATGTCAAGTTGGAAGTATTTTGTTTTCTGTACTACGAGGACAATCCCCTAGCAATGGTTGCTCTGTCCATTCCTTGGAGGTTCAGGCTGGCATACATATTCCCTCTAGCTGCTATGATCCCGAGAGTATTAACACAGATCCGTCATGATAAGGCCACCGTAGTAGCCATCATACTGTTTTGGCCAAAGAGGTTATGGTTCACCCAGCTAATATGCATGATTTGACTTTGCTATTGGAGTCTTCCCCCAGTATATGATCTGGTGTCAAAGGACAAACACCTCTGTGCGCACCTAGAAAGCTTCAACATGGGTGTTATTGCCCCCTGGGGGGAATTTTCACTTCTCAAAGGGATGGTGGGGTGGCATGGGGGTGTTAGAACATAAAGGGAGCGGTAGGGGGGCGTTCTGTGTTTGCTTTGTTAATTTTTTTTTGTCTAGTAACTACATTTTTCTAAAAATTAGTAGTGATACCTTTGTTTTCATCAATAATCCATCCGAAAACAATTGGGGAAATCCGAAACCGACAAAAACGGAGGCAATTATTTCCATATGAATTATTTACATGTAATGGGAGTTGTGGGCAGCCTGCATGCCTATATCATATAATGTAATATAATATATGACTTTTATAACTCCACTAGCTGATATACCCGGCTTCGTCTGAGTTAATTTAATACAGCAAAATTCGATGAAGTCAAGGCTATTTTAGAGTAACTGTGAAGAGAATTGGTTTACCAAGAAGAAGACTATCAGATTCCGTGTAGTAGTCTGGACCCAGGAGAAATACAAATCACACCAGCCTGTGCGGTATCAAGTGATTTCTACTTTATTCTAAGATGTTCACAGCTTATGTACCATAAATGACATCACAGCAAAAGTATATACCTCCAAGATTAATAAGAATACATAATAGGCTGAAACTAAAATGATACCATAAGTTACACCTCTTATGGTGTAACTATAACATACAATAAAACCGTTATGAATTCAGGAGAAAGGAATGCAAGGGCGGGTATTGAAGTCTATCCTATTTCCTGTGTGCCTCATACATGGGTGGTCTAGGAGACTGTCTTATCTCTTATCTGTCTACCTCAGAAGACATGCGAGCCTATAGAAGGGTTTAGTTTAACCCCTTCACTACTTATACTAGTATCATGCTATATATTTCTAGTCTACAATGCAATATAGAATAATTAACTGATACATTGATCTACAATTTTCTTAACAGTAACCAAAGATTAAAATATGTATACATATACAGGAGGGTTAGATTCTCCTCAGGCTGCATGTACAGATATCCCTCTGAAGAATGTGCCACCCATCCCACCCTCCTCATTTAGGACCTAAAAAACGCTCGCACCAAATTTCATGCATCTACAATAGTGATGAGCTTGCATACTCGCTAAGGGAGATTGCTCGAGTGAGAATTGCCCTCAGCGAGTACCTGCCCGCTCGAGATAAAAGGTTCGGGTGCCGGCACAGGGGAGCGGTGAGAAGCGGCAGTCAGCAGGGGGGAACGGGGAGGAGAAAGGGAGAGAGAGATCTCCCCCCCGTTCCTCCCCACTCTCCCCTGCAGCTCACTGCCAGCCGCCGGTACCTGAACCTTTTGTCTTGAGCGGGCAGGTACTCGCTAAGGGCAATGTTCGCTCGAGCAATTGCCCTTAGCGAGTATGCTCGCTCATCTCTAATATACAACACCAGGAAGTTACATTACATAAGGGAGCACTTACTTTTGCAGTTAGCATTGAATAATTGAGTTGTAACCCCCTTACTTTTCCCGATTAGGACCTTACTTTACCTATTTAGGACCTAAAGAATGCTCGTGCCAAATTTCACGCTTGTACGACACCGGGAGGTAATGCTACATAGGGGTGCACTTATTTTTGCAATTAGCATTGAATAATCGAATTGTAACCCCTTCGCTTTTCATATTTAGGACCTAAAGAATGGTCATGCCAAATATCATGTTTGTATGACACTGGGAAGTTAGAGAATCAGATTAGGCACATTACGTAGGGGTGCCAATACATTTGTACTTAACATTGACTAATCTGGGTTGTGACCCCTTTACTTTTCCTATTTAGGACCTAAAGAATACTTCTGCCAAATTTCATGTTTGTACAACATGAGGAAGTTAAAGAATTAGATTTGGTACATTACACAGGGGTGCTAATACTTTTGTACTTAGCACTGAATTTTTGAGTTGTTACCACTTTACTTTTTCTATATAGGACGTAGAGAAGCCTCATCCCAAATTTCATGTTTGTACGACATCGGGAAGTTTTAGAATTAGATTTGGTACATTACACAGGGGCGCCAACACTTTTGCACTTAGCATTGAATTTTCAAGTTGTGACCCCTTTACTTTTCCTATTTAGGACATAAAGAATGATCATCCCAAATTTCATGTTTGTACGACATCAGGAAGTTAGAGAATTAGATTTGGTACATTACACAGGGGCGCCAACACTTTTGCACTTAGCATTGAATTTTCAAGTTGTGACCCCTTTACGTTTCCTATTTAGGACATAAAGAATGATCATCCCAAATTTCATGTTTGTACGACATCAGGAAGTTAGAGAATTAGATTTGGTACATTACACAGGGGCGCCAATACTTTTGCACTTTGCATTGAATTTTCAGAGTACTGATATAAACCTTAACTCGCAGAGACCCACACAAGTGAAAGTTTGAAGCAGTTCCAGCCAATCAGCGGCATTATGGAATACAATGGGTTATCAGAGGATAAAGAAGATTCTTGAAATCTGATGCACAAAGAAACAATTGCATTATGCAAATCCATCTCTTTATATTATCTAGAAAAGTTTACAGGAGGGCATAGACAAGGTCCTCAGTATATCCACAATGAGTCCAGATATCAGCACTATCAGCATATCTAGGAAAACAGACATCACAGGAACCAATTATGAGAAGATTTCTCAGGGGTTCTGCCCACCTAAGACCTATAATTCTTAAGCCTCATCCTCGATGGGACCTATCAGTAATCCTAACAGCGTTGTCTCAACCACCCTTTGAACCTCTACAGGAAGTTGAACAAAATTTCTGTCCATGAAAATCAGTCTCCTTCTGACTATCACTTCTTCTAAGAGAGTTGGGGAGCTTGAGGCCCTTCAATATGCAGATTCTTATATCACTTTTCTCCCAGATAGGGTACTGCTCTGATATCTTCCTATTTTTACTGCTAAAGTCCCTACTTTTAGTAACATAAATCGGGTCATATCCCTTTCCTATTTTCTATCTAGAACTTTCCATTGGAGGAGGAGGAAAGGCTTCAAACTCTAGACCTCTCCCAATGCCTAAAGAAGTAATGATCTACCTTTCTAGGTCACAATATATTAGGAAAGCAGAGAATCTACTTACTCTCTTTTCATAAAACAATGGGGATAAGAAGGCTTCCAAGGCCACCTTAAGTAGATGGATAAAGGAAACAATCAGGATAGCTTTCTCCTCCAAGGGTTTAGATCCCCTGGAATTTATAAAAGCACACTCAATATGCGCTGTTTCCATTTCTTGGGAGTAAATATGCTCAATACCTTTAGAATACATTTGTGAGGCAGCTTCCCAAAACACATTCATTAACCGCTACTGGCTGCCATCCAGGTTGTCAAATCTATTTGCCACTCATTGGCTCTCTTAATGGAAATTCTTCTTGCTAATTCCTCATAATTATGCTGCTAGTACTAGGGAATAGTTGATTTCTGTTGTTAGTCTATTTTTCCTTAGTCCTAACAGCAAAACAAACTTCCCTCCCTAAGGGTACGTTTAGACGAGCGTACATGCGCGAGTTTGAACGTGCACGCAAAAATATGCGTGAACGAAGGTCCGTGCTTTAGATATGCGTGTTAGAAAATTGGATTTTGGCTGCGTGGAGCGCATGTAGATGCGCTCCATATCTTGAGCTGTATCAGCATCCCAGCAAATATACATGGTGCCAGTATTTTATGTATTGATAGTTGTGAGCCACACGATTTCTTTGGCGCCCCAGCGAACTTTGGATTACTAAGTTTCTTCCTTCATAATTCAATTTTTTTCCCAATGCAAATTTTTTTTTTTGTGGTTGCATTTTATGTGTGCTTTGTTGTGTTTTTTTCACCCCTGTTGTTTTTCTATTATTTTCTTATCTAGGGTTTATAGAAACAAATTTTTCACTACAGAGACTATTGGTAATTGTGATCACATGCACAATTCCCCCCCCCCCCCCCCCAGTCTTTTGATTTTAACGGCCCCTTATGGGTCGTTCACACGACCAGACTCCCATGCAGTGTGTCCCATAGGAGCCAATGCTAAGAGCAGCGCAGTACGGACCAAACTGCCACGCGTGTCCTTTCCTCGTTGCTGCGCGCGTTTGCACACAGTAAAAACACGTACATATGAACACTTCATAGTAACTCCATGGTTTTAATAGGCGCGCGTTTTTCTTCGCGCATGTGTACGTGTGAAAATACGCACGTCTGGACGTAGCCTTAAAAAGAAATAAATGAGAAGAGATATTTTCTTTTTCTTAATGTCTTTATAATTAACACTGTCGGGCAGTTTGTCTCTTCTCAGTCTATAGTTATCAGTGTTATAAAAATAATATTAATTGCACAACATTGAAATACCAGGATAAAGCCAAAAGTAATAAAAGGTAAGCTGGCTATCAGATGCAATTATGCAATGCCTGCTTGGAATGAACATTGGAGTTATTTGCACTGCTCTATGCTAAAGGTGAATGGTTTATTTAAAGCATACATAAGTGCACAAACACTGCAAACAAAAGATAACAGTGAAAAAGCACCGATTATTCAACTCATTGAGCAGTCGGCCATTTTTCAATTCTTTCATATTTTTTTCTCACTCCTTTTTAAAAAAATCATCATTTTTGTATTTTATGAAAAGGAGTTCTATTGTTCAGTGCTACCATTTAATGTATATTATAATGTACTGAAAAAAAATGTAAAAACGTTGAAGTGGGATGAAATGAAAAAGAGGTCAGCTATCATCACGTCATTCGGAGTCTATGAGTCCAAGGTAATAACTTTTAGCATGAAGAACGCTCTGGCTACTTTCCAGTGCTTGGTGGATCAGCTGCTTGAGGGGCACAGGGAGTATGCCATTGCATACTTAGACAACATCGCCGTTTACAGCCCCATTTGGCAGGAACACCTGGAGCAGGTGCTCAGGCGGATCCAGGCAGCAGGTCTCATCATCAAAACAGGGAACTATCAGATCGGCATGCAGGAGGTGTAGTATCTGGGGCACCGTGTAGGTGGGGAAACACTGAACTCAGAGCCTGGGAAGGTAGACGCCATTCGAGCCTTGCCCAGCCCCCAAACCAGGAAGCAGGTCAGGTCACTGACCTGACAAAGAAAAATCTGCCTCAAGGGGTGAGCTGGACCTCCAAATATGAGCAGTCATGCACAGCCCTAAAACTGCTCTCTCCAGCACTCCAATCCTGCAGGCCCCCAGACTTTATGAGAAGGTTTGTGGTGCAGACAGATGCCAGCGCTTATGGCCTTGGCGCTGTCCTCAGCCAGGTAAATGTGAAGGGAGAAGAACACCCTGTGCTTTACCTCAGCTGGGAGCTTCTGCCAAGAGAGGTGGCATCGTTTGGGCCCTACAGAAGTTACAACCATATCTATACAGGTATTATAGCTTCACGGTAATCACGGATCACAACCCGCTCAGCTGGCTGAACCATATGGCTGGAGAAAATAGCAGGCTCCTACGCTGGAGTCTGGCGCTGCAGTTCTACGACTTCACTATTCAGCACATAAAAGGGAGTGAACATGGCAATGAGGACAGACTGTCCCATCAAGATGAGTCCCAGAGATAGCCTTTGGAGGTAACCTGTAGAGATCAACCACCGACACCCATCTAAAAAGGGGAGGTGTGATATAGAGACTTCAGACTGTCAGACATTTTGGTGAGTGTTTCAGTGGTCATTTATGTTAGCCCATTCAGTATGGTGCAGTTACCTTTGCCTCATGGTTCTGCAACACTGCTGTTTGGCTTGTAGGTGGAACGGTTAAATGCTTTTTAGATTCTAGGAAAGCTGAGTATTGAAAGAGGGCCTTGAAGTAAGCTTCAACAAAGACTGCACAACCCCACAGGGGGTCTGTGATGTGCCACAGCCCTTGCTGGACCAGAGGTGGAAAATGTTCACAATACTAGATCAGAGCAGAAAAAGCCTTCACATTCCAGTTACTTCTCCGCCCCATTTCTTGAAGCTGGTTACAGCCAGACCTGATAGCTTTTCGGAGGCAAATCCTAACAAAGAGATTTAGCTCAAAACAAAGGGGAACAAGTAATGTGAAAATTATGACTGATCTGTAGGTTCCAGCCCGATATGAATTACATTTTTAGAATTGGACGGGCCAGACAAATCAAATGCATCTACATGCGTTGAGGTCCGAGGCACAGAACACCCAGAACCACATATCTGGGAATATATAGAATATAGATTTCAACATACTCTTGCGTGGGTTCAACGTGTAGGTAAAATCATAACTAAAAATATGCTAGGCCTATATTCTCAATCAGATAACCTTGTGTGGAGATATGACTGGAAATAGGGAATTATGATTTTTCAGAGTTCCTACTAACCCAACCCTTCCTTCTCTGTATGACCTCAGAGGGGGTGGGTAGAAGGTGTGTACTGAGGGATCCTTTATAATGTGGAACCCCACAGGCCTCAACTGGTCAGATCCTAGAGAGATACGCCCTCAGCATAAAGCTGTCCCATTCGCATCAGTGACTCTGCACGTATTGAAACATTGGACCGATATCCAACTACGCTATCTTTCTTTTAGTTTTCTTTTACTTTATCAGTAGAGATGAGCGAGCACCAAAATGCTTGGGTGCTCGTTGCTTGAGTCGAACTTTTCGTAATGCTCGAGAGCTCGTTTCGAGTAACGAACCCCATTGAAGTCAATGGGCGACTCGAGCATTTTTGTATGGGACCGATGCTCCGCATAGCTGATGACTTGTAAACAGCAGAAAACATTAGAAAGTCATGGAAACACCACAGAAACAGATAAGGAAGGGCAGGGGCAGCATGCATGGCTGCATCTGAGGCTCCCAGGTCCCACTATTAAGCCAAAATGGGGACAAGAGTCTGGCGTCACCCCCCTAACAATTTACTTCGGACAAACCCTCATTAGCAAGGCACACGCGCTGGCACATCTTAGCTAAGCACCACACTACCTGCAACCATTGACAATCACTGCCTGCGGGTGACACCGCTGCCTCTTCTCCTGGGTTACATGCTGGAATTGTCGTCCAACCCCCCCACAGGACCCTGCATCCACAGCGCACACAAAAGTTTCCCTGCGCAGCGCTCAGCTGCTCTTATGCCACACACTCGCTTCATAGCCACACCACCCTCATGTCTATTTATAAATGAATACTGGATGAGGAGGAACTGGAGGCACACACTGCAGAGGGTTGGCGGGGCCAGGCAGCGACCCTCTTTGAAAGTGTGGGCGATAGCCCACAATGCTGTTGAGAATTGATGATAAATGGACGTATGATCGTCATTCCAATCCTGTGCCACCTCTGTCACAAAATTGTCAGGAGCCGCAAACGTTGGCATAAAGGGAACTCAGGTGCCAGCACTTCTTTACATCTCCACAATGCAGCAATACTCTATGTGGGAAGCACGTGAGCGAGCCCAGGGTCAGTCTTGGTCCCAGCCTCCACCTTGTGTGACCCAAGATGTCGCGAGTTACATAGCAATGGGAAATCCATGTGTCTCCACACAATTTATTCTGTGTAGGTGTCAGATAGCTCAACACCGCAATGGGAAGTCTTTGAGTTCCTTGGGCTCGCCTATGGCAGAGTTTCACCCCGCAAAGGACCTTGGCCCACATTTCTACCCTAGTCAGTGTATTTGTGCCACATAGGTAAAACACCGCTATGGGAAGTCTTTGTGCACCCACAGCATAGGCGAGCCCAAGGAACTAGAGATGAGCGAACGTACTCGTAATGAGTACTTACGCACCCGAGTACCGCCATTTTCGAGTACTTCAGTACTCGGGCGTAAAGATTCGGGGGGCGCCGGGGGGTGGGGAGAGGCGCGGCGGTGCGGGGGGGAGCAGCGGGGAACAGGGGGGAGCCCTCTCTCTCTCCCTCTCCCCCCCACTCCCCACTGCTACCCCCCGTGCCTCCACGGCGCCCCCCGAATCTTTACGCGCGAGTACTGCTGTACTCGAAAATGGCGGTGCTCGGGTGCGTAAGTACTCGTAACAAGTACGTTCGCTCATCTCTACAAGGAACTTAAAGATGGTATTACGCATAAAGAAATCACAGCGCCCAAACATGGCAGATTTTCACCCCACCAAGGAGCTTGGCCCACATTTCTACCCTAGTCAGTCAGTGTATTTGTGCCAGACAGGTAAAACACCGCTATGGGAAGTCTTTGTGCACCCACAGCATAGGCGAGCCCAAGGAACTTAAAGATGGTATTACGCCTAAAGAAATCACAGCGCCCAAACATTGCAGAGTTTCACCCCACCAAGGACCTCGGCCCACATTTCTACCCTAGTCAGTCAGTGTATTTGTGCCAGACAGGTAAAACACCGCTATGGGAAGTCTTTGTGCACCCACAGTATAGGCAGACCCCTGTAACATTCCTGTAGCAAAGGTATAGGCGGACCCCAGTAACATTTCTGTAGCAAAACTGATACTGTTGCTCTGTTATACAATATACGGACTGATATTTTTGGATCCTGTTGTCCGGATCTATATACAGAGCATGCAACATAGTGTGAAGTTCTGCTGCCCTTCCCTGGTGGAGTCATCTATTGTGGTGCCGCTGTGTTTGTGAAGTGTTTGAAGGTATTTCTGTAGCAAAGGTATAGGCAGACCCCTGTAACGTTTCTGTAGCAAGAGTGTAGGTTGACCCCTGTAACATTTCTGTAGCAAGAGTATAGGTGGACCCCAGTAACATTTCTGTAGCAAGAGTGTAGGTGAATCCCTCAAACCATTCAGTGGAAACTGCATAGGCGGACCCCAGTAACATTTCTGTAGCAAAGGCATAGTCAGACCCCAGTAACATTTCTGTAGCAAGAGTATATAGGCAGACCCCAGTAACATTTCTGTAGCAAGAGTGTAGGCGAACCCCTCAAACCATTCAGTAGAAACTGCATAGGCAGACCCCAAATCACAGTGGTATGAAGTATCTATATTTTTTATAGGTTGAGGCCGTCACAGATATAGAGTTAAAAAGAATAAATTTTATTAGTAATTAATTTAAAAAGTCAAAGCCTACCAACAAAAAAACAGTCACATAGAACATATAGTGACAGGACAAACAGTTAACATAAAAAGGGAGGATCTTATGGGGGGTAAGGGAGGGGGGAGTATATCTACAGTTCCCGTGTAGCCCTCCAGAGGTCCTCAGGAGTCACTTATATAAGATGGTTCACTATCAAGGTAAGTATTTAGTACTTGAGCTGTTATGATTCGCATCCCCTTGAGATGGCGATTGTTTTTTCGTGCGAACCAGACAGCCCTTTTATTTATAAGGACTCGTATGATTTTTAGTATGGTATTCAAATCAGTGTCGTTTGGTGTATTGTTTACACTGTATCATTTCGTGCATTGTTTACACTGTATTCATATTATTTTTGACTCTCATTTGTTTTTGCTCTACGCGTTTCCCTATCGGGATAGCCGATAGTTCGTCAGGAGCTGGGCAACAATACGCCCCTAGAGAAGTAGGAGAGAGTTTTCTATCAGAAATGATCACCAAAACGATGGCTAAAATGTGCCTGTCACCTTTCAATAAAGAGATTCCTAGATTCCTCAAAATTGCCTCATTTATAAATTGCGCTTGGATTCTATCTGTAGAGTGAATCCTACGTATGCTTGAAACCTATAAGGTCCAGAAAGCTATTCAACTGGATCCTATTGCCTCGCAACTGAATGCCGTATTCGCATTAGATAGTGTAACTCTAGGATAGAGTAAAGTAACTGTGCATCGTGTATTATACACGGCGACGATGCATGTGCAAAATAGCCAGAATTTTGTCCACCTCCAATCGTGTCTCAAGATCCTTGGTGATTTTCGTAGGGTTAACACCAAGAGACCTTGGCTCTTGGAAAAATGACTGTCAGGTTAAACACCTATTAGCCCAGCACAATGATAGCATGCAGGATATACAGCCCCACTTCAGGCTAAGACCTACTAGTAACTGCCACAATGGCAAAAAGCATTTTAAACTGGCTATAAGGCTTGCATTCAGTAAGGCAGAATTAGCTGTAATAGCTTATAGAGCGAGACAGAAGGTATAGAGCAGGGCAAGAGGAGTGCCAGGAGTGATCTCCAGCAGCACCTGCAGCTCTGATGGTGAGCTGTAGGCGCTGCTGGAGATCACTCCTGGCACTCCTCTTGCCCTGCTCTATACCTTCTGTCTCGCTCTATAAGCTATTACAGCTAATTCTGCCTTACTGAATGCAAGCCTTATAGCCAGTTTAAAATGCTTTTTGCCATTGTGGCAGTTACTAGTAGGTCTTAGCCTGAAGTGGGGCTGTATATCCTGCATGCTATCATTGTGCTGGGCTAATAGGTGTTTAACCTGACAGTCATTTTTCCAAGAGCCAAGGTCTCTTGGTGTTAACCCTACGAAAATCACCAAGGATCTTGAGACACGATTGGAGGTGGACAAAATTCTGGCTATTTTGCACATGCATCGTCGCCGTGTATAATACACGATGCACAGTTACTTTACTCTATCCTAGAGTTACACTATCTAATGCGAATACGGCATTCAGTTGCGAGGCAATAGGATCCAGTTGAATAGCTTTCTGGACCTTATAGGTTTCAAGCATACGTAGGATTCACTCTACAGATAGAATCCAAGCGCAATTTATAAATGAGGCAATTTTGAGGAATCTAGGAATCTCTTTATTGAAAGGTGACAGGCACATTTTAGCCATCGTTTTGGTGATCATTTCTGATAGAAAACTCTCTCCTACTTCTCTAGGGGCGTATTGTTGCCCAGCTCCTGACGAACTATCGGCTATCCCGATAGGGAACCGCGTAGAGCAAAAACAAATGAGAGTCAAAAATAATATGAATACAGTGTAAACAATGCACGAAATGATACAGTGTAAACAATACACCAAACGACACTGATTTGAATACCATACTAAAAATCATACGAGTCCTTATAAATAAAAGGGCTGTCTGGTTCGCACGAAAAAACAATCGCCATCTCAAGGGGATGCGAATCATAACAGCTCAAGTACTAAATACTTACCTTGATAGTGAACCATCTTATATAAGTGACTCCTGAGGACCTCTGGAGGGCTACACGGGAACTGTAGATATACTCCCCCCTCCCTTACCCCCCATAAGATCCTCCCTTTTTATGTTAACTGTTTGTCCTGTCACTATATGTTCTATGTGACTGTTTTTTTGTTGGTAGGCTTTGACTTTTTAAATTAATTACTAATAAAATAGGCAGACCCCAGTAACATTTCTGTAGCAAAGGTATAGGCAGACCCTGTAACATTTCTGTAACAAGAGTATTCGTGGACCCCAGTAACATTTCTGTAGCAAGAGTGTAGGTGAACCCCTCAAACCATTCAGTAGAAACTGCATAGGCGGACCCCAGTAACATTTCTGTAGCAAGAGTGTAGGTGAACCCCTGAAACATTGGTGTACCAAGAGTATAAGCGAACTCCTGAAAAAATTTGGTTACCAAGAGTGTAGGCAAAGGCCGGAAAAATTAGTTAGATAACAGTATAGGCGAGGGACAGAAAAATTGGTGTACCAAGAGAACAAGTGCACCCCTGAAAAATTGCTCAATCGGGAGGGTAGGTGAAACCCATAAACATTTTTTAAAGATACAGCTCGCTGTTGCTTAATTTGTAACAGAGCCTGGAGGCAGCCCTGTGAAAAAAAATGGAGTCTGTTAAAGTATCAATACTTTTGAAATGTTGAAAAATTGTAAAACACTTTTAAACAGAGCCTTTTGGGCCGCAGAAAAGTTGGCAGTTCAGTGTGATGACATGCCGTTTTAGGAGGAGTAGGAGGAGGATTAATAATATCCGAGAGTGATTGATAAAGCTAAGTCACCCTTTTTTGTGGTGATAGAGGATGAATTTTTCTCCTGTTGCAGCGAAAAGAATCATTAGGTTTCGCTGCTTTCCGCCGGTGGAGAAGAGAAGTCTAGGGAAAAACAGCCTTTGTTTATCTTTATGTGTAAGCATGTCGGCACTAGCAGTTGACAGGCACATATGCTTATCCGTGATGATTCCCCCAGCTGCACTAAACACCCTCTCTGACAAGACGCTAGCAGCAGGGCAGGCCAGAACCTCCAGGGCGTACAGCGCACATTCGTGCCACATGTCCAGCTTTGACACCCAATAGTTGTATGGAGCAGAGGCATCACGGAGGATGGAGGTACGATCGGCTACGTACTCCGTAACCATCATTTTACAGTGCTCCCTCTGGCTCAACCTTGACTGGGGAGTGGTGACACAGTCTTGCTGGGGAGCCATAAAGCTGGCAAAGGCCTTGGAGAGTGTTCCCCTGCCTGCGCTGGACATGCTGCCTGATCCCAGCTCCTTCCCTGCTACTTACCCTCTGAACTGCCTCTTCTGCCACTAGCGCTGTCAGATGGGAACTTTAGCATCACTTTTTCCACCCAGGCCCTGTGGTATTGTATTACTCTCGTACCCCTTTCCTCTTCGAGAAAGAGAGTGGAAAGGTTCTCCTTATACCGTGGGTCGAGAAGAGTGTACACCCAGTAATCCGTGTTGGCCAAAATGCGTCTAATGCGAGGGTCACGGGAAAGGCAGCTTAACATGAAGTCAGCCATGTGTGCCAGGGTACCAGTACGCAACACATCACTGTCCTCACTAGGAAGGTGACTTTCAGGATTCTCCTCCTCCTCTTCAGCCCATACATTCTGAACAGATGAGAGGCAAGCAGCATGGGTACCCTCTGCCATGTGGCCAGCTGTCTCTTCCCCCTCCTCCTCTGCTCTTCCTCCTCCTCCTCCAAAATGCGCTGTAATATAGACATGAGGGTGGTCTGGCTATCAAGCGACATACTGTCATCCCCCATCTCCTGTTCCAACTGCAAAGCATCGGCCTTCATGCTTAGCAGCGAATTTCTCAGCAGACAAAGCAGCGGGATGGTAACGCTAATGATTGTCGCATTGCCGCTCACCATCTGGTAGACTCCTTAAAGTTTCCGAGAACCTGGCAGATATCTGCCATCCATGCCCACTTCTCAGTAAATAATTGCGGAGGCTGACTATCACTCTGCCGCCCATGTTACAGCTGGCATTCCACTATTGCTCTACGCTGCTCGTACAGCCTGGCCAACATGTGCAGCATAGACTTCCAGCATGTGGGCACATCGCACAGCAGTCGGTGCTCTGGCAGGTAAAACCAACATTGCAGGGTCCTCAGGGTGGCAGCGTTCGTGGTGGACTTGCGGAAATCTGCACAGACGCGCGTACCTTGCCGAGCAGGTCAGACTAGTGGGGGTAGTTTTTCAGAAACCGCTGAACCACCAGATTGAAGATGTGGACCAGGCATGGCACGTGTGTGAGGCTGCAGAGCCGCTACCAGGTTACGGCCATTGTCACACACGACCTTGCCCGGTTGGAGGCTCAGCGGCGAAAGCCAGAGGTCCGTCTGCTCTGTCAGACCCTGCAGCAGCTCGGGGGCCGTGTGCCTCTTGTCACCTAAGCTGATTAGTTTCAGCACGGCTTGCTGACGCTTGCCCACCGCTGTGCTGCCGCGCCGCGTGCTACCGACTGCTCACACTTCTTAGTTGAGAGGTAGAGGTGGTGGAGGAGGAGGAGGGGAAGGGTTTGGAGGAGGTGGCGTAAAACGCCGCAGATACCAGCACCAAGGTAGGACCCACTATTCTGGGTGTGGGTAGGACATGAGCGATCCCAGACTCTGACTCGATATAGTGGCCCTGCCCGCCAGTACTTGTCCACGTTGTGAGGGTATATGTATATATTGCCATATGTTTTTTATGCTTTTATACCTGTATGCAAGTTCTATTCAATGCTAAAATGAGAAAAACTTATATGTCGCCTTACATCAGATATTCCAAAAGTTTGCAAGGCTGAGAGAGATGTTTCCAGAAATTCAGAGATGATACAGAACCGAACACAAAGGCCGTGTACTTGGCTGTTTTCCCAGAAGCGCCATATCTAGATAACGACTGTTCAACTACGTATATAACTTTCACTGTCTCAGGCCGGAAATCCGGACTTTACATATATGGTTATGCAGTGAATTTGAGCCAATGAGCCCATCACCCATTCCTAGTGATGAGACCAAAGGGTATAAGATCCCATGTAATCTGTAATAAAGTGCGCAGTCATGTCCCCGTGTGAGGAACTATACCAGACCTCCGTGTGTGGTGTCTCTTCTTTACTGCTGGCCGCGGGGCATTGGGGTGGGCCTGATTGGTGCTGTACGCAGAATTTTCCCTGACAATGGCGCCCAACGAAAGTGGGATGGAAAAACCGGAGCCGTGCAGCGCAGTCCACCCGGATCCACGCCACGGGGAAGCCGTCCTGCTGCAAACAGAGCCTGATCAACTCACAGAACTCCTGGTAAGACCAGCATATATTTATGTTGTGTTTTACGCTGAGAGTCTTGCAGCAGGAGGGACTATCTGTGTTTTGTGACCGGACGGGTTGGGTTAAGAGTTCTACACGGTAACTCGTGGGCTTCGGGTTTGCCGTCATGGACCACTGACTGTGATAAGCGCACCAATCGCTCACCCAGAAACTAGTCTGTAGTCTATTTGTACTTTGAAGTCCGTAGCGTTTTAGCAATAGTGAAGGTTGTTTGTTGTATCTGCAGAATTTTTTTTCTCTTACTTTTCATTTTGTCTCATAGAAGAAGGGACCCTCGATTTTAGTTTAGTTAGTTGTTAATGGTTTAGCTGAGGAGGAGATGCACTCTATGAGATAGGTCTCATAGAAGAAGAGACCCTCAGTTTTAGTTTAGTTAGTTGTTGATGGTTTAGCTGAGGAGGAGACGCACTCTATGAGACTGGTTCCATAGAAGGAGATGCCTTCGGTTGTTTTGCCGGTATATAAGGGGCTAACAATTCGGGTCAGAAGGATGCACTCTATGGAGCGTGTTATTATTATTATTGTTGTTGTTGTTCTAATATGCGTAAGACCTTATTAAAGAAGATAGAGCCCCTCAAGGGCTGCCGCCGTGCGGATGAATTGGTGGAGGAGAGAAAAGGGTCACAATTTGTAAACTGTAAGAAAACTCTTATGAAAATGTGTGACATCGACCCGCACGGTAGATTACAATATAGGGACTGGGAGGAGGTCTTTAGGACCAAGAAGGGCGCCTTGAAAGACCAAGGGTTGCTAGAAAGTGCTGAAGTGAGAAGCAGAGAGACAGTCAGAGAAAGTTAAGTATGTACACATTATTTGTTTAAGAAAGTATCCGTAAGTGAAATGTTGGAAAGTACAGTAAGTGATCTGGAGGGTGTCGGGAGAGTGTCTATTGAAGGTTACATTGGCAGTTAGGTAGGTAGAGAAATATGGGAAACAAGCAAAGTCGAGAAGAAGGTTACAAGACATGTGATTTGTTGGGAAAGTGAGAGGAAAAGGTGTATAATATGTATAATCCATACTAGGTGGATATATATGTGTGTATATATGTATATATATGTGTGCAAATGGTTAACTGAGCTTGCTTTTAAAGGAGAAGGATTGTTTACTTGAAGCTGCAGCCTGTGTCTAGCTTTCCAAGGCCAAGAAGTTATTTTTGCAAAGGTGGGGACTTTCAGACTTCACTCTAAGCTCAGGGTCACAAGGGGGGCTGAAAGATACCCACGCATTCTAAAATACTTCAGCGTTTAATATAACATATAATAGTTTCAGTAAATAAGAAAGATAGAATGTCTTAGTCACTCAAACTTTTTCACATAATTTGTCATAAATAGCGCTCATTCACAATCTCATCTCAATAGAATCATGTACTTTGTAACATTATAGCACTCACCTCAATGTTTTTCAACTGATGTATGTATGTTTGTCACACTTTTTGTCTGTGCATCTGTATGTACTGGTACACCTTCAATGGGGGGTGATGGGGCAGACTTGAGTGCATGGATGGATGAGAGTTAATGACCCGTATTTAGGCTGTGATGAAGGTAAAATGGTTGATGCGGATATTGACTGGGGATAAAAGTCCCCCCCATGCCTAAGACTTTACTTGTTTGAGATGTGGATGCTTAGACTGTGGAGCATAAATGAAGTTGTGAAAAAAGATGCAAGCAGCCAGTATCGAAGGGGTGGAGCTAGATGATGTAAAAGTACGTAATGTGGGTCATCCCTCTTGTCCACAAGGGAGGGGGTGAGGATCTTGAGCAGCTAGTAAAAGTTTTTTTGGTTTTTTTTCTCTCTCAAATTTGATAAGAGATTGCAGGCAGGATCAGATTAATAATGAATTTACTTAAAGGATATCACATTTCCAATATTAATAGATGTTTGTAAATTATTCTGCCCCGATGTAACTCATGTCTCTGTTATTGGTGCTAACATTTTACAGGCCTTATCTGCATCCATCAAATCTTTATACAATGTTCTACTACTTTCAACCCGGCTACTCTTCTTACAATTGAGTACCCTGGTTCAAAGGGGGGGGGGGGGGGGGAAGGCATAGGTGATCTAGGTATTGCAAATCAGCCATTTTAAAAAATTTTTTTGCAACAAGGTTCTGATCTTTTTGAAATAAAATACCAGCCTGATTGTCTAGCAGTGATGCAACAAGAAAATGTAACTTTTAAAAAGTTACTGAAAGCCCTTGTTAACAATGCATATTTTGAGTTGTTTTTTATAGATGGTACCAGGGGTGATTAACGACTCCACACTGGATATGCAGTGGTCACACAACAAGATGTCCTAAAAGCAGAATGCCTCCGCATGTCTCAGTACAAGAAGCGGAACTAAAGGCACTCACTGAGGCGAGTAGAGTGGCAGAAGGTAAGACGGCAAACATTTACACTGACTCCCGGTATGCATTTGGCATAGCTCATGATTACGGCCCAACAGGAAAGGCCAGACAGTTTTTTACCTCAGCAGGACAACCAATTAAGAATGGTGCAGCGGTGCAGAGTCTCATGGAGACCCTACTTCTACCTGACAAAGTGGAAAGCTCACACCAATTCCTACACCGGAGAAGCAAGAGGCAACACCATCACAGACCACACAGCAAAGGCAGCGGCCCTCAAGCCGTGGAAGAAAAGAAGAAAATAAGAATTTGATAAAAACTTTGGACTTTGATAAAAACTTTGGACTTTGATAAAAACTTGGACTTTGATATGCTAAAGACTTTACAGTTACAAGCCAGCAAGGAAGAAAAAGACAAATGGACTAAATATGGGAGCAGCAGAAACAGGACGGTGTATGGTGAACAGTCAACAGCACTTGCCCACCACAGTCCCTGTGCCCCATGATGGCCCAACTGACGCACGGAAAGACGCACCTCTCAAAGCAGCAATGATGTCGACGCTTGAACAAGGACGGGTGGCTCCTGGGTTTTCTGTAGCTGCTGCATCATTTGTCCAATTTTGCATGATCTTTGCCGTAAGCAACAGGGCAGAAGTAAATTTGCCACATCACACTTGCCTAGACCACTCTACCCATTTCAGGGATTGCAAATTGGCTACATTCAGCTCCCACTTGTTGGGAAGCATGAATATGTGCTTGTTGTTGATTTCTTTTCAGGTCGGAGACCTACCCTGTTACCAAAGTAAATAAGCAGGTAACCGCACAGAAGCTCATGAATGAGGTAATCCGCAGATACGGGGTACCGGAAGTGATTGAGTCAAACAAAGGTACACACTTCACAGGTATAATAATACAACACATCATGTCTGCTTTTGGTATATTCCAGGCTTTTCACACACCCTACCATCCGCGGAGTAGTGGGAAAGTAGATACAAAAGGCAATGAAGAAAACGGGCAAATCTTGAATTGAGTGTCTTCCATTAGTTTTTCTTTTTCTCCGGAGAGTACATGCCACAGTATCAGAGTTTGGGGAATGATTTTCTTGTTAATTTTGTCATAGGTCTCTCCAAGGAATTGTCAATAATGCATTCTGCAGTCTCTGCTTTTCTCCCAGGTCCTACAGATGAGTGTCACAATCTGAAACCAGGTGACAGGGTCTATGTGAAAAAGTTTGAGAGAGAAACCCTGTTTGAATGTCCCTACCAGATGTTGCTCACCACCCCAACTGCAGTCAAGCTCAAAGGAAAGCCCACTTGGTTCCACACCTCCCACTGCAAAAAGGCCCTGGGTCCCGGAGCACAGAACTCATGATTCTGCATATCCTTTACATGCGATAATGTGGTACAATTCCTCTAACACACACCTTTGACTACTGTACACTAGCCCCCTGTTTCAGGGATCAGAACAAATTAATACAATCAAATGTGCAATATGAAGACTACACTGAGGGTGAGAATACAACACCGCATTGTGCTAAGAGATAAGTTGAGACTCCAGGTGATAACTTTGATCCACATGTATACATAAATGCAATGGGAGTGCCAAGGGGGGTGCGAGATTAATTTAATTCTAGAGATCAGGTTAAAGCAGGTTTTGAATCCTTATTTGCTATTGTCACTGTTAATAATAATGTAGATTGGATGAATTATATCTATTACAATCAGCAGAGGTTTGTAAACTACACCAGGGATGCTTTGAAAGGGTTAGCTGACCAGTTAGGGCCCACTGCATCCATGGCGTTCCAAAATAGAGTGGCCCTGGATATGATTTTAGCAGAAAGAGGTGGGGTATGTAATTTCCTGTATGTGTATTATCCCTTTGATCAAAAAGAGTATGAGTAAGGGACTGGATAATGTGACACCAACATTTCCCTTGTTTGAAAAAGATGAAGAGCCAGTTCCGATAATGCCAACCACGTACGTTACCAGAAGAATGGAGAAATGTATTAGTACTGCGCCACCCCGAACTTCTAAGATGAACTGTCAGTGGAATTCCTATTTGCCTATGGTTAATGCAGAAGACCTTAGGTTCGAGCGAGGGCACACTCTGCGGGGTGTTAACTTGTACAGATAGAGGGTATGGATGCCCGGAAATAAGCCCAAGGAATCCATGGCCTCCTTCTGAGGTGAGGTAGGGATCCCCCCTCCTAGGAATAGGGACTTACGGGCAGTGGAGAAACCCTGACGCAAGGGAGAGGCGACCGAGGAAGAGTGCAAGGCCTGGTGCTTGATCTCCATATAAGTTTTTAGGGGGGTTTGTGAGGGTATATGTATATATTGCCATATTTTTTTTATGCTTTTATACCTGTATGCAAGTTCTATTCAATGCTAAAATGAGAAAAACTTATATGTCGCCTTACATCAGATATTCCAAAAGTTTGCAAGGCTGAGAGAGATGTTTCCAGAAATTCAGAGATGATACAGAACCGAACACGAAGGCCGTGTACTTGGCTGTTTTCCCAGAAGCGCCATATCTAGATAACGACTGTTCAACTACGTATATAACTTTCACTGTCTCAGGCCGGAAATCCGGACTTTACATATATGGTTATGCAGTGAATTTGAGCCAATGAGCCCATCACCCATTCCTAGTGATGAGACCAAAGGGTATAAGATCCCATGTAATCTGTAATAAAGTGCGCAGTCATGTCCCCGTGTGAGGAACTATACCAGACCTCCGTGTGTGGTGTCTCTTCTTTACCGCCGGCCGCGGGGCATTGGGGTGGGCCTGATTGGTGCTGTACGCAGAATTTTCCTTGACAACGTGTCCGTGGTTAAGTGGACCTTCCCAGTAACTGCGTTGGTGAGGGCATGATTTATGTTGCGGGAGATGTGCTGGTGTAGGGCTGTAACGGCACACCGGGAAAAATAGTGGTGACTGGGGACCGAGTAGCGCAGGACCGCCGACGCCATCATGTTTTTGAAAGCCTCCGTTTCCATAAGCCTGTACGGCTGCATCTCCAGGCTGATTAATTTGGCAATGTGCACGTTTAAAGCTTGTGCGTGCAGGTGGCTGGTGGCATATTTGCGCTTTCTCTCAAACGCTTGTGTTAGCGACAGATGAACGCTACTCTGAGAGACATTGCTGGATGGAGTGGAGGACGTTGGAGGTGAGGGTGTGGGTGCAGACCGGTAGGCACTCGTGCCTGTGTCCTGGGAAGGGGATTGAATCTGTGAGGCAGGTTGGGGCACAGAGGAAGAGGCAGTGGTGTGACCCAGAGGCGGTGAATGGCCTTCATCCCACCTTGTGGGGTGCTTGGCCATCATATGCCTGCTCATGCTGGTGGTGGTGAGGCTGGTAGTGGTGGCTCCCCGGCTGATCTTGGTGTGACACAGGTTGCACACCACTGTTCGTTGGTCGTCCACGCTCTCACTAAAAACATCCACACCTTTGAACACCTAGCCCTCTGCATGGAGGCTTGGCGCGAGGGGGTGCTTTGGGAAACAGTTGGGGGATTCTTCGCTCTGACCCTGCCTCTACCCCTGTCCAATCCACTGCCTCTTCCAACCTGTCCTGCTGCTGCACTTGCCTCCCCCTCTGAAGCCCTGTCCTCAGTAGGCTTAGCAAACCAGGTGGGGCAGTCACCTCATCATCCAGCTGCTCTTCTCCCGAATCTGACTTACTGCCCTTACTACTACTTCACTGACAGACAACTGTGTCTCATCATCCTCATTCATAAAAAGCTCTTGGGACAGTTGCCGGAAGTCCCCAGCCTCATCACCTGGACTCCGGGAACTTTCCAAAGGTTGGGCATCGGTGACGACAAACTCCTCAGATGGGAGAGAAACCGTTTTTTCCCACTCATGGCAGGGACCCAAGAACAGTTCCTGGGAGTCTGCCTGCTCAAAATATGCCATTTTCATGGAGTGAGGGGGCTGGGAGGAAGGAGGAGCAGCCAGAGGATTCAGAGTTGCAGTCCCTAGGCTGGGAGTAGTGGACTGCGTAGAAGACTGGGTGGTCGATACATTGCTGGAGGCTTTTTCTGCCATCCATGACAGGACCTGTTCGCACTGCTCTGTTTGTAATAAAGGTCTACCGCGCGGGCCTGTAAATTGTGATATGAAGCTGGGGAGCCCAGAAACTTGCCTCTCTCCTAATCCCGCAGCAGCCGGCTGTGATTCACCTGGACCAGGAACTCGGCCTGTGCCCACACCCTCACTTGGACGTCCGTGCCCATGTCCTCGCCCCTTACCCCTACTTCTCATCAGGGCGGATTAAGAATAGAGCAGGGCCTAAATAAATTAGCCCACTGTACAGCACTGACAACTGTGGCTTAATTCACTGCACATACAGAGACTTGTAGATAGCGGAGGCTCTATGCTGTGACTTAAAAATATTAACCCGCTGTCTTGCGCTGATATCTAGGGGTAATTTACCGCTTGCAGAGACTTGTAAATAATAGAGGCTGTATGGAATGAGAGAAGACTCTAAAGCCAGTGGATAGTGCTGGTAACTGCGGCTATCTCAACCCCATCAAGGAAAGGGTACTGTGAGACGCTCTGCACAACGGCAGAGCTGAAATACTTTGCAGTGGCCCAGGAAATATTACAGTACTGTTTAGCGGTAAGACCTCTGTTTAATGCACTGCAAACACAAAACGGTATAACTGAAGTTGTAGGCTAGGAAATGTTAGAGAGCAGTTTCACGGTAAGAGCTGGTTGTACTGCACTTCAGGCTGAGAACGCTATTACTGAAAGGCTGGGAACAGGCCTAGATGTGTAATACAAAAACTGATGCACTACTACTCCCCGCAAGCCACAACTATAATGCACACGGTCAGATGTAGCCCTAAGAAGGAGCGTTGGGGTTCTTGCACGGAGGATCAGGACAGTATAGTGTATTACTTTCCCTATAGAAATGGCTGTGCCCCAACACTCTGTGTCTAATGCACTGCAGACACAGAACAGTATAAATGAAGTTGCTTGCAATAGGCTAGGAAATGTTAGAGAGCATTTTCACGGTGAGAGCTGGTTGTACGGCACTTCAGGCTGAGAGCGCTATTACTGAAAGGCTGGGAACTGGCCTAGATGCGTAATGCAAAAATTGAAGCACTACAACTCCCAGCCTGCCACAAGTATAATGCACACGTTCAGATGTAGCCCTAAGAAGGAGCGTTGGGGTTTTTGCATGGAGGATCAGGACTCTATAGTGTATAACTTTCCCTATAGAAGTGGCTGTGCCCCAACACTCTGTGTCTGATACACTGCAGACACAGAACGGTATAAATGAATTCGCTTGCAGTAGGCTAGGAAATGTTAGAGAGCAGTTTCACGGTGAGAGCTGGTTGTATGGCACTTCAGGCTGAGAACGCTATTACTGAAAGGCTGGGAACAGGCCTAGATGCGTAATACAAAAATTGATGGACTACTACTCCCAGCAAGCCACAACTATAATGCACACGGTCAGATGTAGCCCTAAGAAGGAGCATTGGGGTTATTGCACAGAGGATCAGGACTGTTTAGTATATAACTTTCCCTATAGAACTGGCTGTGTCCCTACACTCTGTGTTATGCACTGCAGACGCAGAACGGTATAAATGAAGTCGTTTGCAGTAGGCTAGGAAATGTTAGGGAGTAGAGATGAGCAAACCTACTCGGCCACGCCCCTTTTTTACCCGAGCGCCACGATTTTCGAGTACTTCCGTACTCGGGCGAAAAGATTTGGGGGGCGCCATGGGTGAGTGCGGGGTTGCAGCGGGGAGTGGGCGGGAGAGGGAGAGAGAGGGCTCCCCCCCCGTTCCCCGCTGCTAACCCCCGCTCCGCCACGCCTTCCCCTGTCCCCCCGGCGCCCCCCGAATCTTTTTCACCCAAGTACGGAAGTACTCAAAAATCGTGGTGCTCGATCGAGTAATTACTCGAAACGAGTATATTCGCTCATCTCTATTAGGGAGCAGTTTCACGGTGAGAGCTGGTTATACGGCACTTCAGGCTGAGAACGCTATTACTGAAAGGCTGGGAACTGGCCTTGATGCGTAATACAAAAATTGATGCACTACAACTCCCAGCAAGCCACAACTATAATGCACACGGTCAGATGTAGCCCTAAGATCCTACTCTAATACTTTCCCCATATAAGCAGCTCTTTCCCTAAACTCTGCATAATGCGCTGCAGACTGAGAACGCTATAGTTGAAATGGCCTGCACAGCCCGTGATGCTTAAAAAAAATTGGTTCACTACTGCTCCCAGCCAGCCACAACAGTAATGCACACTATGAAGAGTGAGTAGCCATGAGAAGGACCGTTGGGGTTCTTGAAGACAGGATCCTACTCTAACACTTTCCCTATATCAGCAGCAGCACTTTCCCTACCCTCTCCCAGAATGCGTCTGAGGCGAGCCGCGGGCTGGACCAGTTTAAGTACTTGGCGGTCACCTGATCGGCCCAGCCACTCACTACTGTGGGGTGGGATAGGGCTGGCATTTTACAGCAGGAAGTGGTAATGCCTTCCCCGCATGTCTATTGGCTAGAAAATGGAGCTAAACAAGGAAATGCAATTGACTCGAGTACCGCGTGGTGTGCGTCTCGAGTAACGAGCATCTCAAGTACCCTAATGCTCGAACGAGCATCAAGCTCGGACAAGTGTGCTCACAATTCTCTAGTGGTTGATAAATATATTGAACAGAATGGGGCGTAATACTGAACCCTGTGTTACCCTACTAGCAACGGTGGCCCAATCTGAGTATGAACCGTTTATTACCACCCTATGCTTTCTAACTCTGAGCCAGTTGTTTACCCAGATACTCGCGTTTTCACCCAATCCAAGCTGCCTCATTTTATATATCAACCTATTATGCGGCACGATGTGAAATGCTTTAGAGAAGTCCAGACATACGAGATCAATAGACTCTCCCAGGTCCAGCCTGGAACTTACTTCATTGTAAGTGGTGGTCATATAAATCCTCGTTTGTTACCAAGGCATTCCCTAGTGTACACATTGAGGTGCTGCCGACCTGGAAATATATCATTGTATGAACAATTGTAAATAGTAAACTTCATTAGGGCAATTCTTATATTCTGTGTACATCCTACAAACAAGCACTGATCAACTTGTTATATTGTTGATCAGTGCTTGTATAAGCAATTAGTCTGCCTTGGATCTTGGACCTTGGATCTTTGTGAGAACATTTACAACCATTGATAAGCTGTCACGACTGACAACATTTCAGATATGAAAGATGACCCCTTGTTACACTTTCTTATCATAATAGAATGAAAATATGGACGATTGTTATTTTCAGATGCGTGATGATAACCAGATTGTCTTTTGTTATTATAGTTATTTTTGGAGACAATTACTGCAGTTTGTGGTCAATAAAAGGCACTGTTCCCATCTGCGTTGGAAGTTCCGTTTTATAGTCGTCATCACAGATTATTTCACATTTGTCAGAAAAAAATAGTGCAGCATGCAGCACTTGATTATCTGCTAAAATGTTGGAGACAACGAAAGCCAATCAATCCTATTATAAATCAATGGGATAGTCATTGTCTGTTGGTGTCTGTCATGTAATGTATTTGAAGTATTAAATTCTGTTTTTCTGCTTCTAGAAAGGAATAGAAAAATAGAGTGCACAGCGCAGATGTGAACACAACCATATGTGATATTTTATAATGTATAACTATTCTTCAAAAAAATTACATTAAAGTCGTTCTAACTTCTTTTAACATCATGTCGAGTACTTGAGTTGTAATTTTAATTAATATGTGTCAGCAGAGTTTTGTATATGAAATACTCGCCCAAGTTAATTTGATACTGGTGTTTACACGGAAACTTTTATGAAGTCAAGGTTACTTTAGAGTAACCGAGGAATAAAATATGTATACACATAGAGGAGCGCTAGATTCTGCTCAGGCTGCATGTATGGATATCCCTCTACAGAATGTGCCACTCCTCCCATTCTCCTCATTTAGGACCTAAAGACTGCTTGTGCCAAATTTTACGCTGTATGACACCGAGAAGTTATATTACATAGGAGTGCACTTACATTAGCACTTGGCATTGAATAATCAAGTTGTGACCCCTCTACTTTTTTTATTTATAACCTAAAGAATGGCTGTGCCAAATTTCAAGTTTGTACTACATCGGGAAGTTAGAGAATTAGATTAGGTACATTACACAGGGGCGCCAAAATGTTTGCACATAGCATTGACTAATCGAGTTGTGACCCCTTTGCCTTTCCTATTTAGGACCTAAGGAATGCTCCTGCCAAGTTTCATGTTTGTACGACATCGGGAAGTTAGAGAATTTGATTTGGTACTGTTAGGTTGTGATGCTGGAGTTTATTGTTCTACAGGGTTCCAGGAGCACACCTGCACAAATGAGGGTCAATTGAGCTGGCTGGGTGTGGTTGTTTAGGTCAGCCAATCTCCTGGGTCTGGGTGTAGTTATGTACCCCAGACCCTCTGCAATGAGGAAGCTGTATTTCCTTAGTATTGTCTGCTGTGTGAGTAGGGTCAGCTTGCAACTTGCTGTGTGAGTAGTGTCTGGTCAGCTTGCAGCTTGCTGTGTGTGTAGTGTCCTGTGCTGCCTGTTTAGTGTCTTTCTAGAGTAGAACAGCTTAAGTTCATTGACCAATGTATAAACTAATCCCTGGCTTTTATATTCAGCTTTACCATCTGTTTTAGCATGTGAGGTTGTGTGGTAAGTGAGTTTGTGCATTTAGTGTGTCAGTTCCGCCTGGTTGTGAGTATCACCCTTTCAGGGAGAGCAGGGCCGAAGTTCCAGTTTGGGGCCGCCTCTATTGAGGTGATTGCTCTGCTTGTAGGTAGGACCAAGTCATCTTCCCTGCAGCACAGGGTCAGGTTCCCCTAACCCGTGTCTTCGGGTCATGTTTGTGTAGGCCCGATGCTTATTTGCCCACACGAACATAACAGGTACATTACACAGGGGCGCCAATACTTTTGCACGTAGCATTGAATTTTCGAGTTGTGACCCCTTTACTTTTCCTATTTAGGCCATAAAGATGGCTCCTGCCAAATTTCATGATTGTTCGACATTGGGAAGTTAGAGAATAAGTGGCGAATCAGTGAGTGAGTGAGGTGGTTTCACCTTTATATATATAGACTGATATAAATAAGGCAATAGAATGAGAATGCAGATAAGGAATTGGTCTGAAGGTATGGACCACACACCATAATGTCCAGTGCATTAGAGATTTATAATTATAGATGGCACTATTGCACCATTGACTTTCAATGATAAACTGCAATTAAACTATATTATTATTTGATAGAACTTATCATGTATTACATATATATTTTCAACTTTTATTAACTTTTCAGTTATTTAAAAAAGACCTGCAATGTCTTTGGGTCAGCAGGACTGGCTGCAGAGCTTGGTAGCCACGGCCATGTTGAATCTATTGCTGATAGTGTAACTCTAATTCCTTGAGTGGCACTACTCAACTGAGAGCGGTCGATCCAGTAGGGATGGGAAAATTAGTTTTTGCTGGAGTGGCCCTTTAAAACTTTAGATGGCCTTGTTGGAGGCATACACAATTGTGGGAGATGACTGATAGGTTCACCATTTTGTCTGTATTTTCTTTTGTCAACTGTGAAGATACTATATTGTGTTTATAATCTAATCCTCTGGGGGAAGGGAACATCGCCCTTCCCCCCCCACCTCCACAAGAATTGAAGGAGCAGAGCTTTGTGTCCATAAAGTGGTCAAACCGGTTCTAACCAGCAAAGAACTTATCTAGGAATGTCTTTGTGCAAAGGGACAGGAAATGGCTGACTGTAAGAGAGAGATAGGAAGTATTCCCTTCCTACCACAAGTCAAGAATGAATAGAGCATGCTCAAGGGAAGCTCCTCCCGGGTGAATGATCTCACAGCTACCTCACAAATACCTCCCTCTGAGAATGACCTATCAGCACACAAAGTAATGTAACTGTATCCTAAATGACCTAACTTCCTGTGTTGAAACCTTATTTAAACTTTTACCCGCCTAAATAAAGGCGGACTCTTTTGGGACACATGATGCAAGACGTGTGGTCTTTGAAAGGGTCTCCAGACCTGTACATTATTCTTATCTAATATGGCACCCACAGTATATCGAAAAGCGAATATTGCGCTAACACAATCTCTCTACATAAACAGTACAGTACACTGTGTATACTTTAGGGCCACTGCAATGAATAGGAATTCAGGATGGTAGAAAAAAGGTAATAGACTAATACAGTCTATGGTGAGAGGTGAAAAACTGTCCTCCTCCAGAGACGAGTGAGTGGTAGGGAAACTGCATACAGAGTCTTAACCTAGTGTACCATGTACAGTGTTGATATCTTGCCTTACCTTATGCAGTACAACAGAGCTATCTGTCATTAAATTCCACAAATCCATGATTTGATTCAGTATGTGTTCAACCTTCAGGGTTTGTTCACATGAGCGTACTTGCGTAGCATATTGCGCGCACAAATTTTGAATAGATCTCAATAGGTTTGTTTTTTTATGTGATGGGAGATTGTATGAAAAAATATGTGGCAGGAGCTATCTTGGTACACATCTGTGAAATCAATGCATGTTCCTGAATGTGCATGACATATGCAAAAAATCTGCACATTTGCTGCGCATATATGCACAAAATTACTATTTTTTTGTGTGCATTTGCACACACAAATGATCTGCTTATTATGTTAATTCAAATTAATTAAATTGATTTCCTTTGGTTATTTTGTGCAGGAACAAGCTGCTCCACACATATATATATATACTCATGTAGGGCTGGAAGCCACTTTTGCCCCTGGATAGACATTTTAATGGACAGCTTGTATGTCTGCATTAGCTGTTAACATGTTCTTTAATGATCTTTCACCTGTTCCTTAACCCTGCATTGATTGGTTTGGTCTATTAAAATAATTAATCTGATACCAGATGACATTGTGTAACGATGAACGCCCTGAGCTCAGCATGTTACATTGGCAGGGGCTGAGGGTTTAGTATCAGGTGACTGAGGGTGGGTTTAGGAAGAGGAACGGTGTAGAGGAGACGCTGCGTGATCTGTTCTACTGCTAACAAGAACATTCCATTGTAAGAATGGATACTGCAGGAAAAGTAAGAGCCGAGTTCATAGCAGTTTTACTAGATATATTAGAGAGACCAGTGAGTTAAGCTTCAGTGTAAATAAGGGCACTTTTAGATGAAGCAAGAAATCGGTCTCCCGAGCGAATGAGCGAAACGTCACAGTTTGTTTGGACGGTCAGTTTAAACACACAGATAAATGGTTTCATTTTTTAGAGGATCGTTCAGTTTGCTGTACTGGTGAAAGAGAACTGCTGAACGATCGGTATTTAAACAGAATGATTTTCATGCTTGCAGGAAATGAACAATATGTGAACAAATTATCTTTCATTGGCCGTGTTTACGCTAAACATTGAATTATCATTCAAATTTGAAAGAACCAGCAATTTGTTATTTATCTATTTCTTTATTCTTTGGAATGATTACACTGGCCAACATGATTTTTTTACAAGAATATTTAATGGTGATTCTTGTAGTATTTCACCTCCTGAATTCAAATATGTTGTTAGAATTTTTCCATCAGGCAGGTTTTTTGTGACAATTATTTCTTCTTTTTAATTTAGGTGTTCTTTATGGGTTGCCCTTGGATGAATTACTTTTATATTTAGTGTCCTATTCAGTATATGATTAGAGGAATGAGGTCTTCTGTTATGCCGATAGACAAAATATCAAGATTATGCAGCTTTATTCATGTCCAGACCTGTTTAGATATTGCATCGTTTTGTTAGTAGAAAGCCACTATGCAGCTGGCAGTGAGTCTGTTAGCATAAGTGTTTGTTTTTCTGTTGTGTTTTGTTTGTTTTTTTATTATTTTAATTGTTTCTTTAGTTCTTAGGGCTAACGCCCACGGATGGATTTATGCCGCATTCCCCGTGGCGTAAATCCGCGGTGAAATAACGCAGCTATTAGGTTCTATTGAACCTAATAGCTCAGTCCTCACATGCGGGATTCTGCCGTGGATTTAAATCCGCTGGAAAAAATTTGTGGCATGCTCTATTGTACTGCGTTTTCTGCAGTGGGAGGTCTCCATTAATATAGTATTACTAGAGACCACAGAAAAACGCGGTAAAAAGCGCATTTTTCCATGACCACCAAAGGGGACTTTTTAGTTTATCCCTGCAGGATTTCTGCGGCTTAAAACCAAGTGTTTGAATCATCCAATTTCTGTCATGTGTGTTGTGAACTAACATTCAAGAATCAGGGGCAAAATTTTATGCCACTTGCAAAAACGTGTGATGAACTTTATTTTGGGTGTAAAGTTAGTGATACTGATAAAAACTAGCCCCACATGTATGCTGATTATCATGTGTTAGGTTTCTTACTGGTTGGAAAAAGGGTTCACATCGTATGCCATTCAGATGATTTGGAGGGAATCAAAGGACTATTAAATAAATTGCTATTTCTACTTAACTAACAATAAATGAATCACATTTAAAACTAAATATACAGTTAATTATCCCAATTTGCAATCGGCAATGAGGTCTGTCTTATATAATGATGTAACAATGTGATTGTGGACCCACCGTTGACTCTGAAGCTAAGACTGCGCACAGGCTGGAACTCTGGGCAACGGACGAGAAAGGGGAGGTCTTAGTGGAATCACTAACATTCTGGTTGTAAGAAAACTCTGCCTATGGCAGAAGACTGACACAATCATTATGATGGCCATTAGTAAAGTGACGTAGGTACCTTGACAGAATTTGGTTCACCCGCTCCACCTAACCATTGGATTGCAGGTGACTGGACACAGGCACTGGACTGACAGGTCCCTCCCCACTCGAGCACCTCACCCATTTTCCAATTCAGAGAAGGATTATGATCCCGCAGCCAGTGTAAACCCAGGAGTAGCGAACTAGGAGCCCCAGGAGGTACCAAGAAGAAAATCATCTTGGAATGAAGAGTGCCAACTCTCAGTTCTAAGGGGTCCATGGTCCACTGGATGACCTCGGACAGGACACTGTCATCAACCATAGTGACCACCAGAGGGCTCTTGAGATGCCAAATGGGAAACCGATGTTGGTCAACAAAGTTTTTTTGCAGAAAGTTCCCAGTGGCATCGGAGTCAAGAAAGGCCACCACAGAAACCTGAACACCGGACAGGAACAGGTTTACTGGTAAATTGGTTAGAGGAGCCATCCTCACCCAGGGCTGCCTCTCCAATGTGGCAGTGTTTTCCCGGTCTGTGGGGACACTCACTCACCAGATGACCAGGCGTCGTGCAGTGTAGCCTACACTACTGCACTCTCTGAGACAGACAAATCCGGTTGATCTGCATGGGTTCAGGCTTGCTGGAGTGGTCTGTATGTGGAGTGGGTAAAGGTCTCGCCTGGAAGATCCTTCTCTTCTGTAAAATCTTATTCGAGACCAGAAGTGGTGACCACAGAGGGAACCAACGCAGTGACAGCCGTACTAGTAGAGGGCTGTGATGCCATCCTGGCAGCCATGATACCGTCGAGTCAGGCACTCATGATATGAAGTCAGAATCTGTACCTGTCTCTGTTGCTGTACTGTAAGCTCCTGAAACATCTCCGGCAGTTTTCCGTGGTGAGAATCAGCAGGGTCCCTGGCCTCGGTGTACTGTAACAATGTGATTGTGGACCCATTGTATCAGCCTGCCGAGTGAAACCACCCAGCAGGATAGACAGCTACCTCCAAGGTGAAGACTGAACTCGGTGCAACGGATGAGAAGGAACCCGACCCTGAACTTGGATGAGCTAAAATGTCACTTACCTGGAGATCACCCCTGAAGGTGGAGAGGTCCAGGCCGCCTTTCCTATCCCTGACTCCTAGTCTTCCCTTCCTACCTGGTGTAAGTGCAAACCGATATTTGCTACACAATATGCTATTGTACTCCAAATTAAATTGTTTAGAAGTAAGCTGAGCTCAGGAGACTAAAGGTCCATTTACATGGCCCGATGATCGCTCAAAGATCGCTCAAACGGCAGTTTGAGTGACAGCTTTGAGTGATCATGTTGCATAAACTATTAAGTAGCTATTAACCATGAAAAAAGTGTAAAAAAAAAAAAACAAGCAAAAAAACCTCTCACCTCCCTTCAGATGCCGGGGCTCGGCGGCGACTTCTGGAGCTGTCCCCGTCTCTGTAGTTCTGAGCTATCCACAGAGCCAGGGACAGCACCAGAAGTCACCACTGAGCCCCAGCAGCTGAAGGAAGGTGAGTATTTTATTTTTTTAGACTACTTTATTGGATTTTCAGGGAAGGGCTTGTATTTAAAGGCCTTCCCTGAAGTCCAATGACGGAGATGCTGGCAGCAGGATTCTCTACCACAGCTATCATGTGTGACAGCTGCGGTAGGGAATAGATGAATTCCTCTGCTGCATCTGTCACAGATGTGGCAGATGTAGCAGCAGGGAATTCTTTTTATTAGCGGGGATGAAGGAAACATCTGCCGCATGTGGCAGATGTGTTCTGCATCCCCGCGGGGGACAAGGCAGTGGCGGATAGGTTAGTTTATTTTTTTTTAACACAAAATTTCTTGTTTTTCAGGGAAGGGCTTATATGTAAAGCCCTTCCAGGAAAAACAATGCAGGGGTGACGGCAGAACATTGTTTTCAATGCAGCAGCCGGCAGTAGCCGCGGCTCCATTGAAAACAATGCATGCATTCCCTATGGTGCATGCATGTCCTATCTTTGCAGGCACGCAACTGCAAAGTAAGGACATGTGAACACACCATAGGGAATGCATTGTGGCTTATAGATGCGTGTTTTTGTGCGCGTACGCATGCACAAAAACACGCTCGTGTAAAGCCACCCTGAGGGTCAAACGTGTGCAGGAATTTCCAGATCCTCGGTTATGGTGTAACACTTTATTATGTGCAGGACATTGATTGTTGGTTAATATGAGTATCATTTTCTTTGGGAACTTGTATTGGTGCTGCATTTCCTTCATGTTCTGTTTTTTAATGCTTTTATTATATATATAATTCTCAATAAAAATTTTTTAATAATAATCTCTGCAGTCCTGTCTTGGACATATATTTTGGGTTTGTTATATTGGTTGATGTGTGCGACTGACATTTTTGGTGGGACTATAGTTGTCTTCATATAGGATTTACTAAATTTAATATAGTAGTAATTGAACCTACCCATAGAAAAAAGTTATCGTGCTATTTTTGCTGTAGTGTGTACTATGTAGAAACAAGACTTTTTCCCCAGGTGACAGTATTGAGTTTTATTTTTCATTTGACACCACTTAAATTTTTTTTTAACGTTTTTCAGTACATTATATGGTTTACTAAATAGTACCATTAACAATACAACTTGTTAAACAAAAAACAAGCCTTCCGACAGCTAAGCCGATGGATAACTAAAAGTGTTATAATTTCTTAAAAGTGGGGAGTAAAAGCAGAGGCAAAAAAAAGAGTCGTTAAAAGGTTAATAAATTTGGCACACCTTAATCCAATGCACTTCAAATTAAGATCTCTGTATGAAATGTCAGTCTTAATAGATTCTTCCGTTATTATTATTTTTGTGCACTTACGTAATTCTGTGTGTATTTTGTACAGAAAGCGTTCATCATATAGTTAATTAACTCATACATACTAGTAACTGTCTTGCAGGCTATAAAATGCAGAGCAGCTGTTGCTTGGGGCGCAGGTCAGCCACTTACCATTGAAGAAGTGGAGGTACAACCACCAAAAGTACATGAAGTTCGGATAAAGGTAGTATGTTTAGTAGAGATGAGCGAACGTACTCGCCCGAGCTTGATACTCGTTCGAGTATTAGCGTGTTCGAGATGCTCGTTACTAGAGGCGAGCACCACGCGATGTTCGAGTTACTTTCACTTTCATCTCTGAGACGTTAGCGCGCTTTTCTGGCCAATAGAAAGACAGGGAAGGCATTACAACTTCCCCCTGCGACGTTCAAGCCCTATACCACCCCCCTGCAGTGAGTGGCTGGGGAGATCAGGTGTCACCTGAGTATATAAATCGGCCCCTCCCGTGGCTCGCCACAGATGCATTCTGACATAGTTCAGGGAAAGTGCTGTCTTGCTGGAGTTGCTATAGGGAGAGTGTTAGGAGTTATTTTAGGCTTCAAGAACCCCAACGGTCCTTCTTAGGGCCACATCTGACCGTGTGCAGTACTGTTGAGGCTGCTTTTTGCAGTGTTGCACATTTTTTTTTTTTTGTATATCGGCCGTGCAGAGCATTGCGTCCTCAGTCTGCAGTAATTTTACATAGTATAGGGCCAGTACTGCTGAGGCAGGGACAGTGAAAAAGGTGAAAGACATATACTGTCTATATAGGCAGTGGGCTTTTCCAAAAAAATTTGGGAAAAAACATTCTATTTGGGCTGACTGTGACCGTCCTGAGTGTACTGCGTCTCTGCTGGGGGTAGTAGTCCTAATTAATACGCAGCCAGCTAAGTGTTACAGCAGGCTTGCGCAAAATTCTTTCCTGGCTCTGCGTTGGCCTTTACATCACCGCTGTCATCCTGTCCAGAGGGAAACAGTCTGCAGTAATTTTACATAGTCCAGGGCCAGTAGTGGTGAGGCAGGGACAGTGAAAGAGATATACTGTCTATATAGGCAGTGGGCTTTTCCAAAAAAATTTGGGAAAAAACATTCTATTTGGGCTGCCTGTGACCGTCCTGAGTGTACTGCGTCTCTGCAGGGGGTAGTAGTCCTAATTAATACGCAGCCAGCTAAGTGTTACAGCAGGCTTGCGCAAAATTCTTTCCTGGCTCTGCTGTGCGTTCCGTAAGCGAAGTCAGCCTCCAACCACAGGCCAATAAGCGGCACATTTAATTACAGCGTTCTGTTTCTGCACTACTGGTAATACACCATGCTGAGGGGTAGGGGTAGGCCTAGAGGACGTGGACGCGGGCGAGGACGCGGAGGCCCAAGTCAGGGTGTGGGCACAGGCCGAGCTCCTGATCCAGGTGTATCGCAGCTGACTGCTGCGGGATTAGGAGAGAGGCACGTTTCTGGCGTCCCCACATTCATCTCACAATTAATGGGTCCACGCAGTAGACCTTTATTAGAAAATGAGCAGCGTGAGCAGGTCCTGTCGTGGATGGCAGAAAGTGCATCCAGCAATCTATCGACCACCCAGAGTTCTGCGCCGTCCACTGCTGCAACTCTGAATCCTCTGGCTGCTGCTCCTCCTTCCTCCCAGCCTCCTCACTCCATTACAATGACACAATCTGAGGAGCAGGCAGACTCCCAGGAACTGTTCTCAGGCCCCTGCCCAGAATGGGCAGCAATGGTTCCGAATCCTCTCCCACTGGAGGAGTTTGTCGTGACCGATGCCCAACCTTTGGAAAGTTCCCGGGGTCCGGGGGATGAGGCTGGGGACTTCCGGCAACTGTCTCAAGAGCTTTCAGTGGGTGAGGAGGACGATGACGATGAGACACAGTTGTCTATCACTCAGGTAGTAGTAATTGGAGTAAGTCCGAGGGAGGAGCGCACAGAGGATTCGGAGGAAGAGCAGCAGAACGATGAGGTGACTGACCCCACCTGGTTTGCTACGCCTACTGAGGACAGGTCTTCAGAGGGGGAGGCAAGTGCAGCATCAGGGCAGGTTGGAAGAGGCAGTGCGGTGGCCAGGGGTAGAGGCAGAGCCAGAACGAATAATCCACCAACTGTTTCCCAAAGCGCCCCCTCGCGCCATGCCACCCTGCAGAGGCCGAGGTGCTCAATGGTCTGGCAGTTTTTCACTGAGAGTGCAGGCGACGGACGAACAGTGGTGTGCAACCTTTGTTGTGCCAAGATCAGCCGGGGAGCCACCACCACCAGCCTCACCACCACCAGCATGCGCAGACATATGATGGCCAAGCACCCCACAAGGTGGGACGAAGGCCGTTCACCGCCTCCGGTTTGCACCGCTGCCTCTCCCCCTGTGCCCCAACCTGCCACTGAGATCCAACCCCCCTCTCAGGACACAGGCACTAACGTCTCCTGGCCTGCACCCACACCCTCACCTCCGCTTTCCTCGGCCCCATCCACCAATGTCTCTCAGCGCACCGTCCAGCCGTTGCTAGCGCAAGTGTTGGAGCGCAAGCACACCGCCATGCACCCGCACGCTCAAGCGTTAAACGTGTACATAGCCAAATTTATCAGCCTGGAGATGCTGCCGTATAGGGTTGTGGAAACGGAGGCTTTCAAAGGTATCATGGCGGCTGCGGCCCCGCGCTACTCAGTTCCCAGTCGCCACTACTTTTCTCGATGTGCCGTCCCAGCCCTGCACGACCACGTCTCCCGCAACATTGTACGCGCCCTCACCAACGTGGTTACTGCCAAGGTCCACTTAACAATGGACACATGGACAAGCACAGGCGGGCAGGGCCACTACATCTCCCTGACGGCACATTGGGTGAATTTAGTGGAGGCTGCGACAGAGTCAGAGCCTGGGACCGCTCACGTCCTACCCACCCCCAGAATTGCGGGCCCCAGCTCGGTGGTGGTATCTGCGGAGGTGTATGCTTCCTCCACTAAACCACCCTCCTCCTCCTCCTCCTATGCAACCTCTGTCTCGCAATCAAGATGTGTCAGCAGCAGCACGTCGCCAGCAGTCGGTGTCGCGCGGCACGGGTGGGCAAGCGTCAGCAGGTCGTGCTGAAACTACTCAGCTTAGGAGAGAAGAGGCACATGGCCTACGAACTGCTGCAGGGTCTGACAGAGCAGACCGACTGCTGGCTTGGGCCGGTGAGCCTCCAACCGGGCATGGTCGTGTGTGACAACGGCCGTAACCTGGTGGCGGCTCTGCAGCTCGGCAGCCTCACGCACGTACCATGCCTGGCCCACATCTTTAATTTGGTGGTTCAGCGCTTTCTGAAAAGCTACCCACGCTTGTCAGACCTGCTCGGAAAGGTGCGCCAGCTCTGCGCACATTTTCGCAAGTCCCACACGGACGCTGCCACCCTGCAACATCGGTTTAATCTGCCAGTGCACCGACTGCTGTGCGACGTGCCCACACAGTGGAACTCTACGCTCCACATGTTGGCCAGGCTCTATGAGCAGCGTAGAGCTATAGTGGAATACCAACTCCAACATGGGCGGCGCAGTGGGAGTCAGCCTCCTCAATTCTTTTCAGAAGAGTGGGCCTGGTTGGCAGCCATCTGCCAGGTCCTTGGAAACTTTGAGGAGTCTACCCAGATGGTGAGCGGCGATGCTGCAATCATTAGCATCACCATTCCTCTGCTATGCCTCTTGAGAAGTTCCCTGCAAGCATAAAGGCAGACGCTTTGCGCTCGGAAACGGAGGCGGGGGAAGACAGTATGTCGCTGGATAGTCAGAGCACCCTCCTGTCTATATCTCAGCGCGTTGAGGAGGAGGAGGAGCATGAGGAGGAGGGGGAAGAGACAGCTTGGCCCACTGCTGAGGGTACCCATGCTGCTTGCCTGTCATCCTTTCAGCGTGTATGGCCGGAGGAGGAGGAGGAGGAAGAGGATCCTGAAAGTCATCTTCCTAGTGAGGACAGCCATGTGTTGCGTACAGGTACCCTGGCACACATGGCTGACTTCATGTTAGGATGCCTTTCTCGTGACCCTCGCGTTACACGCATTCTGGCCACTACGGATTACTGGGTGTACACACTGCTCGACCCACAGTATAAGGAGAACCTTTCCACTCTCATACCCGAAGAGGAAAGGGGTTCGAGAGTGATGCTACACCACAGAACCCTGGCGGACAAACTGATGGTAAAATTCCCATCCGACAGCGCTAGTGGCCGAAGGCGCAGTTCCGAGGGCCAGGTAGCAGGGCAGGCGCGGAGATCAGGCAGCATGTACAGCAAAGGCAGGGTAACACTCTCTAAGGCCTTTGACAGCTTTCTGGCTCCCCAGCAAGACTGTGTCACCGCTCCCCAGTCAAGGCTGAGTCGGCGGGAGCACTGTAAAAGGATGGTGAGGGAGTACGTAGCCGATCGCACGACTGTCCTCCGTGACGCCTCTGCCCCCTACAACTACTGGGTGTCGAAGCTGGACACGTGGCCTGAACTCACGCTGTATGCCCTGGAGGTGCTTGCTTGTCCTGCGGCTAGCGTCTTGTCAGAGAGGGTGTTTAGTGAGGCTGGGGGAATCATCACGGATAAGCGTACCCGCCTGTCAACCGACAGTGCCGACAGGCTTACACTCATCAAGATAAACAAAGCCTGGATTTCCCCAGACTTCTCTTCTCCACCAGCGGACATCAGCGATACCTAAACAATACGTAGGCTGCACCCGCGGATGGAAGCATTGTTCTCTATCACCATCAAAAACGGGGACCTTTTAGCTTCATCAATCTGTGTATTCTATTCATCCTCCTCCTCCTGCTCCTACTCCTGAAACCTCACGTAATCACGCCGAACGGGCAATTTTTCTTAGGCCCACAAGGCTCAGTCATATAATTTTTGTAAACAATTTTTTTATGTTTCAATGCTCATTAAAGCGTTGAAACTTTCACCTGAACCAATTTTTATTTTAACTGGGCTGCCTCCAGGCCTAGTTACAAATTAAGCCACATTAACTAAAGCGATTAATGGGTTTCACCTGCCCTCTTGGTTGGACATGGGCAATTTTTCTGAGGTACATTAGTACTGTTGGTACACCAATTTTTGGGGGCCCTCGCCTACAGTGTAATCCAATTAATTTTTTGCCCACCTGCATTAAAGCTGACGTTACATCAGCTGTGCTGGGCACTGCAATGGGATATATTTATGTACCGCCGGTGGCTTCCTGGGACCCACCCATGCTGTCGGTCCACACGGAGTTGTAACTGCATGTGTCCACTTCTAAAGAATCCCAGTCTGACTGGGGCATGCAGTGTGGGCCGAAGTCCACCTGCATTTAACATGACATTACATCAGCTGTGCTGGGCACTGCAATGGGATATATTTATGTACCGCCGGTGGGTTCCAGGAAGCCACCCATGCAGTGGCAGCGGAGTGTCATGCAGGCAGTGATTGTGCTTTGTTGGAGGTAGTGTGGTGCTTAGCTAAGGTATGCATTGCTAATGAGGGCTTTTCAGAAGTAAAAATTGTTGGGAGGGGGGGGGGGCACTCTTGCCGCTATTGTGGCTTAATAGTGGGACCTGGGAACTTGAGATGCAGCCCAACATGTAGCCCCTCGCTTGCCCTATCCGTTGCTGTGTCGTTCCCATCACTTTCTTGAGATGCCCAGATTTTCACAATTGGAAACCTTAGCGAGCATCGGCGATATACAGAAATGCTCGGGTCGCCCATTGACTTCAATGGGGTTCGTTATTCAAAACGAACCCTCGAGCATCGCAAAATTTTCATCCCGAGTAATGAGCACCCGAGCATTTTGGTGCTCGCTCATCTCTAATGTTTAGTCTTTATTGCCTTAGGAAATTGATGTAATGTAATGATGTATCAGAGCTGTGTTATTGATATGAATTTGTCATGATGCAACATGATATCACATAGTGTTATACCATATGTAGTATTCCACACGATGTAGGTAATCCTACCGCCTTTAGGATGTAGTCAGATATAGGTAAAGGAACTTCAGTATTAATGAAATTGTCAGACTTGACTTAGATTATTAATGAGCAATTAAAGGAGAATTCAGTTTGTGTTAGTATCAGGCCGATTTAATGAAAATCATCATGAATTAGGACAGTTGATTACGAGTCTCATTAAGGTCAATGGGAGTAAAAATCAGGTTCACTAATTTGCCCTCCAAAAGGTCCTCAATGCAACCAAAGATGCCAAAATTGCATGGAAATACAGCCACACATCTGGGAAACACTGTGCTCTTCCCAGAAACCTGTACAGTGTACAGTGGTGTAGGGGTCAATCATAGCACAAGGGTGTCACTGAAAACAAAAGAAGGCCGACACAGGGTCTTCTAGATAAAAAATTGCGCCAAGGTAGACAGCAGATGTGATGCTTGTATTAAAAGGAATGTCATAATTTTACAACTGACAAATTCTACCAGATGAACAGAATAGCCAAGCATGGCCCTTGTCCAAGGAAAAGCTAGAACTACAGCTGTTTCTTGTGCTTTAGAAAATGTCCATTTTGGGAGAAGGAGGTGAAAACGTGGCAGAAACAGGAGAAGCAGTTCTGCCACCAGCAGCAACAATACCTTCAGAGCACAGTGTGGCCTTTGATGTAAATCTATGTAGAAAAAAGGATAAAATAGGACAGCATTTCCCAATAGAAATCTATGGGTGCACGTTAAAGCACAGCTGCAACATACAATAGAAACCAAAAAACTGCAACAGCACTCAAAATATATTTACTATCAGAGGTATACATACCTATAATCAATACTCTAACCACATTAAATAATGCAAGGTTCTTGGTATATAATTTGGTTTCTAATAACAAATCTATGGTCAGTCGTATGTAGGTAAAAATTGCCAGTGTGCCAACTAATTAGTGGAATCTGCCATGGGGGGTGCAGAAGTCAGATGATATCCATGCCTGGTTCACTTTTTATAAATGTCAGGTGATCCACATTGTCTGTGGACAGGTAGATGTGTCTGTCAGTTATCACACTCCTAGCTATGCTGAACACCCTTTCTGATGGCACACTGGCAGTGTGGCAGGCAAGCACCTTTAAAGCATGTTGTGTAAACTCTGACCACTCATCTAGTTTAGACACCCAGTGGTCAAAGGGGCCAACTCCATGTCTGAGTACATCCATGCGGCAGCTGACATGCTCGTGGACCATCATGGATAAGTGCTGCCTGTGACTGCCAGTCCTACCCTGTGCTTTTGCTGCAGGTTGTAATGGGCTGAAAAAAAACTATGCCACAGCTCTGTTAGACTTTCTCTGTCACCGGTGATGGTGCTGCTGCAGCAGATGCATCCCCCCTGTCATGGGGAAATGCTGTGCTCAAGCTGCTTAACAGACTGTCCTGATACTGCTGCATTTTGAGGTCCCTCACCACTGACAGAATGAGATTTGTCATTTTGGCCTTGCAGCGGGGCTCAAGGAGGGTGGCCACCCAGTAATGATCTGGTGTTTTGATGTGGTCTATGCAACTGTTCTTCTGCAAGCACTGTTGCATAAAAGCACTCATATTCCTCAAAGTGTGATGGCCTACATTCCTCAGAATCAGGCCTAAGAGTATCCTTTGGGTGATCCCGCCATCCATCTATAATAGTTGGGATTAGTGATGAATAGAAAGAAAGTAGCCCCTTACCTTGCCTCTGGGCCTATATTATACCTCTCCACTTCTTCTTCCTCCTCTACATTTCTCCCATAAGTGGAGAAAACACCACCCTCCCTGTGGTGTTGAGTGATAGTGGACTGGCCAGACATTTGGGAGACTAGTATCCCCTTTTCCTCCTGTGACAACATGTAATTGTCCCAGAGGCCTTGTAGCATCTGTTCCAGCAGGTAGACAACAGGGATGGTCATACTGATCATTGTGTCATCACGACTGACTATTTTGGGCGCTTTGTCAAGTGGGCTAACATGGCACACACCACTTTGATCTGCTGACACTCCACAGGCATCAAGTGACTGATCTCCATACACTGTATAAAGAGAAGGGTGAGTAGGGGACAGACAAGGATGACTTTCCTAAAACTCTTGGCGGTACCATGAAATTGGACCACTACTTTTGGTTTCATGCCCCACCTGCAGAACATTGACCCGGTATGCTATTAAGGATGTGTAACTCCCCTAGCCATGCTTGCTGAACCATGTGTCTGTGGTCAAGTGCGCCCTGCTACTGGCAACATTTTTCAATGCCAGGGACACTTTATCACTCGCATGTCGATGAAGGGCAGAGACAGATTTTTGGGCAAAAAAATTAAGGTGAATGTTAATGTCAGCGAAGCATTTCCCACTCCTGGCTCTGAAGCCTGCAGCCAGATCATCAATTGTGGAGGAGAAACCTGTAGTAGGCGTGATACTGCTGTATGCAAAACTGCCTCTCTGTGCTCAGAGTCTACTACATGAACGGGGAGGTTGATGGAGGTAGCGACAGCAACAAGAGTGGAAGAGGGAGAAAGATGAGGGTTGCCCTCTGACCAGGATGAGCTCTCCAAGATAGCATGGGAGTTCATGTAACTGTTCATATAGATTGTGTTAAGGTTGTTTACATTCTTACTGCATGTTAAACGCTTACTGCAAATCTTACGATTGACCAGTCTTCTGTTATTATGTGAAGTTTCAAAGAATGCCCAGGTTGCACAAGCCCTATAAGTAGACCAGCTGTTGGACTGACCTTGGTGCTGCTGTGACTAGCAGTATCTAAGGATGGTGGCACTGCCCTCTTGTTTTTCTGCAACACCCTACTTAGTACCTTGTCAGAATTCTTCCATGCAATGACCGCCTCTTCCTCCTCCCCCTGCGAACTGCTATGATGACTCTCCCTGCCTGTCCACGTTAGATTGAGTACTTCAATCTTTACCACCAACTCTTCCTCTTCATTCTCCTACTGAGTGGACTCTGTTAAAGTACTCACCGGAAGCTAGCATCTCCATTTCTATATCCTCCTAGATACAGATTGCCTGTGGAGGGTTGACCAAGTGTACTGACTCACCTTCATCTTCCTCTTCGGAGGAAAAAATAGTTGGGTATCAGTGTGTTCAATGTCTTTGTCTTCTCCCTCTGGTTGTTTGAACTTTCCAGTTTATATCCATGACACTGCGTGATCAAACAGCTCCTCAGTTTGATCCATGTGGATTGTTTTGGGGATGCAGGGAATTTGGCATGGGGTGAAGTATTTTGAGGATGATCGTCGCTGACTGGTGCAGACTAATTGCTGCTGCGTAGGGTCTGTAAATAATTTGTAGTGGCTGAACTGGCAACTTTGAAAGACGTCAAAGGGCACAAACGGAGATCTGCAATATTTGTACACCAAAGCATATTTTGTCTGTCTACTTTGCTGCTACATATGTTGACAGTATCAGAAATATACTCTCTCCCAATGTATAGACCACGTTTCATATAGGCAAATAAACGTGATGCAGCTTCTTTCTCAGGTCCCTCTAATATAACACCAGTATACAAGCTTTCACACCAGCACTAATATATTCTCTGTAGAATATCTGTCCTTATTAACAGACCACCTCGAAAAAATATACAAGTTTGTTTGCCACTGTTCTTGATGTAGGCAAGCTAATTCACTGAAACTTTGTCCACCTGGTCAACTTGTGTAAAATTACAAATTTTAACAGGCAGTGCTCCCTAAGTATTGTTATGGTAATAAGGCCCAAAGTAGCTGGTAAATGTTGCAAAAAAAATGTCCATAAGATTAGGAACCTAAAACTTATTAATAGAGATGAGCGAGCACCAAAATGCTCGAGTGCTCGTTACTCGAGTCGAACTTTCAGTGATGCTCAAGAGCTCGTTTCCAGTAACGAACCCCATTGAAGTCAATGGGCGACTCGAGCATTTTTGTATATGACTGGTGCTCCGCTAAGATTTTCATTTGTGAAAATCTTAGCAAATCACTAAAGTCATGTAAAAAACACAGAAATGGATAGGGCAGACGAGGAGCAACATGCAGGGCTGCATTTCAGGCTCCGAGGTCTCACTATTAAGCCACAATAGTGGTAAGAGTGAGACCCCGCCCCCCGCACTGTCAGCATAAAGATCGTTCTCCTCTGCCACAGCTGTAACAGCTGTGGCAGAGAAGAACGATGTTAGCCCATTGAATTCAATGGAGCCGGCAATACAGCCGGCTCCATTGAAAGCAATGGGCTGCCGGCGAGTGCAGGATGAATTTTCGGGAAGGGCTTAAAAATATAAGCCCTTACCTGAAAATCATCCTAAAATGTGTAAAAAAAAAAAAAAAAAAATTATGTCAGCATTAAGATCGTTCTCCTCTGCCACAGCTGTAACAGCTGTGGCAGAGAATGATGTTAGCCCATTGAATTCAATGGAGCCGGCAGGACAGCCGGCTCCATTGAAAGCAATGGGCTGCCAGCGAGCGCGGGATGAATTTTCGGGAAGGGCCTAAAAATATAAGCCCTTCCCTGAAAAACAAACATGTTAGTGCAAAACAAAAAAAGAGTACAAAAAAAACGTACCTCTCCGCCGCTGCTGTGACCCCTGCCGGCATGAAGAACACATCTGCCGCATGCGGCAGATGTATCCTTCACCCCCGCTAGTTAAAAGAATTCCCTGCTGCTACATCCGCCACATCTGTGGCAGATGCAGCAAAAGGAATTCTTCAGTTCTCAACCGCAGCTGTCACACATGCTGCCGGCATCCTGTCAATGGCTTTTCAGGGAAGGGCTTCATAAGCCCTTCCCTGAAAAGCCATTTAAATTAGTGCAAAAAAAAAAAAAAAACAATTCTCACCTCTCTTCAGTTGCCGGGGCTCAGCCGCGACATCTAGCGCTTTCCCAGGCTCTGTAGTTCTGAGCTATCAGCAGCACTACAGAGCCGGGGACAGCGGCAGAAGTCCCAGCTGAGCCCCGGCAGCTGTTAGTGGCTTTGCAGGGAAGGGCTTTATAAGCCCTTCCCTGAAAAGCCTTTTAAAATAGTAAAAAAAATAAAATAAAAATAGGTAATCACCTCCCTTCAGCTGCCAGGGTACAGCTGCGTCTTCTCCTGCTGTCGCCTGCACTGTGTTGCTGAACTGCTGATCTATCACCAACCGGGGATTTAAAATCCCCGCCTGCTGAAAGAGCTGAATGTAATTGGCTGAGGTGCTCAGCCAATCACAGGCAGCTCTCACCTGTCATTCATTCGGGGAGAGCTGCCTGTGATTGGCTGAGCACCTCAGCCAATCACATTCAGCTCTTTCAACAGGCGGGGATTTTAAATCCCCGGCTGGTGATAGATCAGCAGTTCAGCACCACAGTGCAGGGGACAGCAGGAGAAGATGCGGCTGTGCCCCGGCAGCTGAAGGGAGGTGTCTATTTTTTTTGTTTTTTAAATCACTTATATGTAAAGCCCTTCCCTGAAAAAGAATTCAGGTGTGCCAGCAGACCATTGTCTTCAATGGAGTCGCCGGTGGCAGCAGCAGCGGCTCCATTGAAGAGAATGCCTGCATTTTTATTCTTTTTTACACTAAAATCTTTCTTTTTCAGGGAAGGGCTTATATGTAAAGTCCTTCCCTGAAAAGGAATGCAGGGAGCCAGCAGGCCATTGTTTTCAATGGAGCCGCTGGCAGCAGCCGCGGCTCCATTGAAAGCAATGCGTGCATTCCCTATGGTGCACGCATGTCCTATCTTTGCAGGCACGCACCTGCAAAGTATGGACATGTGCACACACCATAGGGAATGCAGTGTTGTAAATTCAAGCGTGTTTTTGTGCGTGAATATGCACGCACCAAAACACACTCGTCTGAACGCACCCTCAAGGATGATTTTCAGGTAAGGGCTTATATTTTTAAGCCCTTCCCGAAAATTCATCCTGCGCTTGCCGGCAGCCCATTGCTTTCAATGGAGCCGGCTATATTGCTGGCTCCATTGAATTCAATGGGCTAACATCGTTCTTCTCTGCCACAGCTGTTACAGCTGTGACAGAGGAGAACGTTCTTTATGCTGACATAAATTTTTTTTTTTTTTTTTACACATCTTAGGATGATTTTCAGGTAAGGGCTTATATTTTTAAGCCCTTTCCGAAAATTCATCCCGCGCTCGCCGGCAGCCCATTGCTTTCAATGGAGCCAGCTATATTGCCGGCTCCATTGAATTCAATGGGCTAACATCGTTCTTCTCTGCCACAGCTGTTACAGCTGTGGCAGAGGAGAACGATCTTTATGCTGACATAAATTTTTATTTTTATTTTTACACATCTTAGGATGATTTTCAGGTAAGGGCTTATATTTTTAAGCCCTTCCCGAAAATTCATCCCGCGCTCGCCGGCAGCCCATTGCTTTCAATGGAGCCGGCTGTATTGCCGGCTCCATTGAATTCAATGGTCAGTGGTCGTTTAATCGAGACGAGTACCGCGTGGTGCTCGTCTCGAGTAACGAGCATCTCGAGCACCCTAATACTCGAAGGAGCATCAAGCTCGGATGAGTATGCTCGCTCATCTCTACTTATTAACAAATAACTTAAATAAGCTGGAATTTGGCCAGTAAGTAGTACAAGTGCCAACCAAAGCACTGTTACACTGGTTTCTTTTTTTTTGCTTGCATACTTATATTGGTCAAAAAAAATAATATTTGCAAATTTTACAATTTTTTAAACACTTGTAACTCAAAAAGGACATTTAATTTAGCTTTGCCCCATTAGAAAGAGCAGGGTTTAATCCCTCAGTTCCCATAGTTTCACTTAAGTGGAAAAAATTCAGTTCAAATAGTGTGGTGAAGTTCGCATGAGATGTGTTAAGCTTATTATTGCACATATATTACATGCCGATGAGCTAAAAATTTATGTGAATGTCAGCTAGCAACTATTGCACACAAAAATAGATAATGTTGTGTTTTTTCCCGCACTCGAAATACATGCGGGAAAAAAAATGCATGTGAAGGAATCCATTTAATTTGATGGGTTCTAGTCGCCGCACATTCAGCGCAAAGATTTTCTGGCTGTAAATGCGCTGGTGTGTGGCAGCCCTGTATGTTATAGTTCTATCTGAAGGTTATTTTTACTGCATGCAGATAGTAAGTTCAGGAATCTGTCGAACAGATGATCACGTGTTGCATGGAGATATGGAAAATATAAATTTCCCAGTTATTCTTGGCCATGAAGGAGCTGGAGTGGTTGAAAGTGTTGGCGAACAAGTGACCGAACTAAAACCAGGTATGACTAAGAATAAGCATTTCAGTCCTCATCTTGGTAAAGAAAATCTGTCAATGTAAAAATACTATCACAGAAGAATGATCAATGTTTTTACAAGTTGTTCAGTTCCTTTTACATGGAGCAATTAGCACTATGGCATGTGCCCAAACAATCATCCAGGTACATACAGTTCCATTGTTATCAGCACATCCATGTTTGCACAGTTTCTTGGCAATCTGTGGCATGTTTGCTCAGCAGATGATCATGTAATGCATAGAGCCATAATAAGGTTCTTCATGGGGATCCTTGGGTGGCAGGATATCAATGGGAGTCTGCCCTGCCAACTTCAGAAACACATTGTGTTGATTTAATAGAGAGCTATGGCTTATCCTAGATGCTATTTGTTTAAAGGATTTTATTAGGCAAAGTTCACATCTGAATCAGAGGCTCTGTTCGGAGACACCAGCACAGATCTGGTATGGAATCCTAAATGAAATATCGCAGCATGCTGTGTTATTTCATCCAGGAAAATGTCTCCCTGCATGATGGAAACTGAACAGATCCTATTATGATTAGAGATGAGCGAACGTACTCATTACGAGTACTTGCGCACCCGAGCACCGCCATTTTCGAGTACAGCGGTACTCGCGCGTAAAGATTCGGGGGGCGCCGTGGCGGCACGGGGGGTAGCAGTGGGGAGTGGGGGGGAGAGGGAGAGAGAGAGGGCTCCCCCCTGTTCCCCGCTGCTACCCCCCGCACCGCCGCGCCTCTCCCCGGCGCCCCGGCGCCCCCCGAATCTTTACGCCCGAGTACTGAAGTACTTGAAAATGGCGGTACTCGGGTGCGTAAGTACTCATTACGAGTACGTTCGCTCATCTCTAATTATGATCAATCAGGCTTGTACTTACAGATTTTAAATCAGTGTGTGACTCTGAGGATGGTGCAGAACGGTATGCATTGGTTTATTAATGAGGACAACAGGCTTAATAGTTACACTCCTTAAGGCTTCTTTCACACGAGCGCATATCAGCCGGCCGGTCTGATGCATTGGATTCTATGGCCGTATTCCTGAGATGTAAAAGCGCTCGGCTAGCCCAATATAGCGCCAGACATTTTTACGTCGGGCCTAAAAGATAGTCCTGGAACTCTCTTTTGGGCTGGAATACGTTGCCCGCTGCATGGGCTCCTGTGGGAGCCCATGGCAGCAGCCGCAGGTGGAGAAGTTTAGCAGCTTGTCTAAACTCCCTCTGCTCTCCTCCCCCCGTGCAGGCTCACCATTCTTCTCCACCCCGCTGGATCTCTGCAATGGGAGCGGGCGTGGTGGGGGCCATTGCTGGCTGTGGACAAGGGGTGGGACGTGGTCGGAGCTTAGCTCCTGCCCTCTTCCTGCCTCTTGTCTATAGCCATCAATGGGATGAGGCGGGACAGGCCAGTGCTTAGCTCCGCCCCCTCCCATTGCAAAGAACGAGCGGGAAAGAGAAGACAGGTGAGCCTGCGATGGGGAGGGAGGGAAAATTTGCAATAGCATGGTGAGCTCGGTGCATATGCACTGGACCCTACTCCGTGTGAACGGGCACACAAATGTTAGATTTGTGCACCCGTTCACAAGCTTCTATGCCCCAGATGAAAGCGTATATTAGTCAGCTGTGAAAACGGCATTCAATATGCTCTTGTCTGAAAGCAGCCTTACACAGACAAATAGCTTGGTGGTTACACTGCTTTATAAAGACAATTACAGCAACACTCTCTCTTAACAATTTACTCAACGGTAAATGATAAATGATACATGGGACATTACACAACCAAACTTATGTACACATACAAACAGTACAACGCAGGTACTTACTCAGCAGTTTACGTATACTCAGTTATATACATACACAACTACAGATACATATATACATACACTTACATTAGATGATAGTAAGGGCGAGCTACCACAAGTCCAAATAGCAAATGGGAAGATGGAACAGTGCCTTTACACCGCCACCTATTAGAAAGTAGCATTCTTGCAAGTCAATGTTAGAACTTAAACAATAGCTGCACACTGTGTTTATTAAACTTCATTATAATAATTTTCTTAGAACAGTAAGTGCTTATCTGTCTGCCGCTCATGTACCAGTCAATCAGTGTGTGATGAGAGGTAATTTCCAGTCTCTCTATCGCTTGGAGAAGAAGGCTGCTTTCCAAACACAACAGCCATTAGAGGGGTGAGAGGTCCGAGAGAAAGGAAACAGTTATGATAACAAGACCAGTAGAATAAAGTGGATAATGTTTATAGCACATGATGAACGCAGAAACAAAATAGCTTTTTCTTCTACCATTGCCCTCTGCGAAAAAGTCAGTAAACATTATTCAATATATTAGCTGAAATTGCTTCCTATAAAAACTAGAACTCATCCAACAAATTAAAAGGTCTCATACGGTTATACTGATGAAAAAAATAAAAAATAAATGTTATGACCAATGGAATGCAAAAGGAGAAATGATTTACTGGTTCTTAAGGCTAAAATTAGTTATGTTACTAAGAGGTTAAAAAGGGACTTAAGGCAACTGAGTTATGTGCCAAATACATTTACATGAGAAACATTCAAAATCTACAATAAAGGGACATTATAGTAAGTGATCATAATTCTTTCTGTTTTCCCAAGGGGACAAAGTAATCCCACTATGTATCCCTCAGTGTGGAAAGTGCAGCTCTTGTCTTAGTCCGAACACCAACTGCTGTCTAAAAACACAGTGAGTATTTTTGGTGAATAGACTTTGGCCTTCAACTTTATTCTGCCCATCAGTGCCCAAATATTTGCCACTTCTGCCTGTCTCTTTGTTGGGGAGGTTATAATAAACTATTTAGTTTTTTTATTAAATGTAAGGCTGGGTTCACATCTGCACTGGAACATCCCGTTCGGAGGTTTGATCGCAGATTCGGCACAGAATACCAGAAGAAATAGCACTGTATGCAGTGGCTTTTCTTCCAGTAAAATTCCGGGCAGCTGAGCGGAAATTAAACAGACCCCATTATAGTCAATCCGGTCTGTTCGGCATTGTTTGGTTCCATCATAAAATGGATCAGTGCGGCCGGAGAATACCCCTTTCCTGTTCTACCTGTCGGGAGAACGTCTTAGAGTGCAGCGCTGAGCTCAGCTATACATGGTTTAATAGGCTTCGTTGGAAGGTTATTGTCTAAAAAGAAAGTACTGACTGTATTGAGGAGAGCTGCCAAAGAATATATGAGGCAAGGGAAGACCTACTCACAGACTATGCTTGAGAAGGGGGATAGCTGTGGTAGGAAATTCTTCATTCCCCACAGGGGTGAAGAATTCCTTTGCTGCATTTGTCACAGATGTGGCAGGTGTAGCAGTGAATTATTTTTCCTTGGGGGGATGAAGGAAACACAGACAGCTGCTTCTGATTGGCTGAGCACCCTAGCCAATCACAGGCAACTCTCACTGAATGAATGACAGGCGAGAGCTGCCTTTGATTGGCTGAGCAACTCAGCCAATCAGAAGCAGCTCTTTTAGCAGGTGGGGATTTTTTTAATCCCCACCTGCTGAAAGAATTGTATTGGAGAGCCGGGGACAGCGCTGAGAGGGCACAACTGAGCCCTGGCAGCTGAAGGAAGGTGAGTATGTGGTGTTTATTATTTTTACTTGCTTTTCAGGGAAGGGCTTATATTTAAACCTATTCCCTGAAAAACATTTTTCAGGATGCCGGCAGCTGTATCCCGTACCGCAGCTGTCATCTGTGACAGCTGTGATAGGGAATTCTTTATTCCCCACAGGGGTCAAGAATTCCTTTGCCGCATCTGTCACAAATGTGACATTGGAATTCTTATTCCTTGCGGGGATGAAGGAAACATCTGCCACATGCAGCAGATGTGTTCTTCATCCCAGCGGGGATTTAGAATTCCTTTGCTGAATGAGTCACAGATGCTTGCGGCAGATGTGTTCTTCATCCCTGTGGGGACACGGCAGCAGCGGACAGGTAAGTTGTTTTTTTTACACTAAAATTCTTGTTTTTCAGGAAAGGGCTTATATGTAAAGCCCTTCCCTGAAAAACAATGCAGGGCTGCCGACAGACCATTGCCTTCAATGGAGCCACGGCTCCATTGAAGACAATGCGTGCATTCCCTGTGGTGCACGCGTGTCCGATCCTTGCAGGCACACACCTATAAAGCATGGACATGTGAACACACAATAGAGAATGCATTGTCTCTAATAGAAGCGTGTTTTTGTCCGTGCGTTTGCACGCACAAAAACACGCTCGTGTGAAGCCACCCTGAAGAGGTTGTTGTCTGTACAACAGCCCTATAGGATGATATAATGCTGATTGATGGTTGCTCTGAGCGGCTCATTTTACATGCAGTGAGGAAATGTAGTGTGACATGCAGCCACCTAGATATATGGGCACCAATGCAATACATTGTTGGAGCCAGTATCCAAAGCTGTCTTTTATGGCTCATAGAAGAGGACTTAAATGAGTGACCCCCATGATGTCCCTATGCCCTAATTGTAACATTTAATGACAAAAAAACACATACTTTTAAGAAATCATTGGATTTTTTTTTTCAGAAGTGACCTATGCAGCATTATTAGTATTAATAACTTGTTGATTTAGGTCAGTTGCCTGTGGACATCCTTATGGAACATTGAACTATCATTTATAAGACCACTTATGTTGGGCAAAGGGTTGACGCATGCTAATATAAAACCTGAACTCAAATGTATGAAAAAGAAGTATGCAACTGGATACTATGCATCTGTATAGGTCTACCCTTAACTGTCATTTCAAAAATATTTTATACTAAAGCATATATATTTTTAAAGGCATATCATAGTATCATTCTACATTACTCGATACAGCAAAAAAAGTATCCATTAAAATGACAATCTTTTCTTATGTTTGCTCTATATAAACAATGTAAAATTTATAGTATATATGTGGATATTTGATTTTCGCTATCAAAAATATCCTATTGGCAGAGATCCCTTCACATGGAACAACTGGAGTGTTAACTAGCAGAATCATATGCATTTTATTTCTCTTCTCCGTTTGTTTTTCAGCATTAGTGAAGCCCAAAATGTAATGCCTGATAAAACAACAAGGTTCTCATGTAAGGGGAAGACTGTGTATCACTTCTTATGGACAAGTACTTTTTCAGAATATACTGTGGTGCCCATCGATGCTGTTGCAAAGATTGATGACCGAGCACCACTGGACAAAGCCTGTCTTTTTGGTTGTGGATTTCCCACTGGATATGGAGCAGCAGTCAATACGGCCAAGGTGAGACATTAGTTGTGTCTTTATTGCATATTATACAATCAGTACAACAGTAGCTCCATCTCTAAGGGGTTACTGTTTTTATGCAATATTTATCTCCCACCTTGAATCTTGTCATAAGGTTTGTTAAACCCACTTTATGCCTATTTCAACAATTTAAAAAAAAAACTAGAAAAGGAGTGCAACTAAGACAATGCCAAATTTATGCCTACTATTTTTCTTTCTTTTTAGCTCAAAGTAATCATGTAAATATATACCAGCAATGAGTTGGCAAAAGAACAAGGTAGCAAATGATAGTTGAATCTAATTGTCTTGTTTCTATGTAGGTAGAGCCTGGTTCTACTTGTGCCGTATTTGGTTTAGGAGCCATTGGGCTGTCAACCATCATAGGCTGCAAATTATCTGGAGCTTCAAGAATAATAGCCATAGATATAAACAGGAACAAGTTTGAAAAGGCAATGGTTTTTGGTGCTACTGAGTGCATCAACCCTAAAGACTACAACAAGCCGATAGAGAAGGTGATAATGGAAATGACAGGGGACGGAGTACATTATTCCTTTGAGTGCTTCGGAAGTACAGATGTCATGGTATGTAGACTAAAATGTGGATGTATTTAGATGTTAATTTATTCATGGTATTACAAATATGCTATATCTATTTGGTTTATCATTATTATTTTATCGTGGGTATTCATTACCATGTTATAGGATTAGGACTAGAGATGAGCGAGTATACTTGCTAAGGCTAACTACTCGAGCAAGTAGTGCCTTAGCTGAGTATCCTCCCCCTCTCTTCTCTAAAGATTTAGGGCCCGGCGGGGGGCAGGGAGCGGTGGGGGAGAGCGGGGAGGAACGGAGGGGAGATCTCTCTCTCCCTCTCTCCCCCCACGCTCCCACCTGCTCACCGCCGCAACTCACCTGTCACCCGCGCCGGCAGCCGAATCTTTACAGACGAGCGGAAGGATACTCTGCTAAGGCACTACTCGCTTGAGTAGTTAGCCTTAGCGAGTATGCTCGCTCATCTCTAATTAGGACCTCTTTCATAGCAACCTTCTGTTCATTTTTTTGCATCAGTATTCGTGAACCAAAACTACTCATTCTGTGCAAAACTATGGATTGTTATGGGATGGCATCTACTTTTTTTAAAATTAGAAATCAAACACCTAGAAGTAGTTGTAATTTTTCTGCAAAACCCTGCATGCAAATTCATGTCAGACAGATATTGAGTTGTGGCATGATTAGATAAACGGTTTTGCCACCTGAGGCCCTAAAAGTGCTTTCACCCTCATTTTGTAAAGAGGCTCTCAGAGGCTACTTGCAAGTAGTGACTTCTTTTTCCGCTTGTGTAGATCTTGTTGGCCACTAGACATCTCCATGATGCAATCGATGAGATTCTGACCAGTTACCAGAGTTTGAGAGGGGGGCATTATTGGAATGTGAGAAGCTGGATGGTCATATCAATGAATTGGCTGCTACCTGAGCCGTTCTGACCAGACTGTTAGGAGGTATTGGGACCAGTGGATGTGTGAGGTCACTTACACAAGGCAACTGTGCTCAGGACACCACGTACAGAGAAAGAAAGGATTATCTGATCATCTGACAAGCACAAGTAGCTCCAAATGTTTCATTGTCCGCCATCCAGAGATAGGTGGCACTGCTGTTACAGGTCCCTGTGTCTGTCAGAACCATTTCCAGGAACTTGGCTGAAGGATATTTGGACTCACGGCACCCATTATGTGTACTGCCTTTGACGCCTATCCGCTGTTGCCTTCATTTGCAGTGATGTCATACATGGCAAAACTAGACTGCAACAAAGTGGAACCACATTATCTTCAGCAAAGAATCCAGGTTTATTTTGGACAGTGACAATGGCCGTATTTGTGTCTGGAGCTCAGGGGTGAGCGCCTCAATCTTGTCTTTGCTGTGGAGCGGAGCACTTCTGGTGTGATGGTCTGGGAAGCATCGCATATGACAGTCGGCCATCCATAGTATTGGTACGAGGGACAATGACACCTCAGCGATATGTTCAGGACATCCTGCAGCCACATGTGTTCCTTTCATGGCGGGACTTCCCAGAGTGTATATTATACAAGCTTATATACCCAGCATTGCCAAGGTTTCTACTCCTATAGCACATTATAGGATGTTCAGCTTTAAGGGGAATCTGTCATCTACTTTTAGCCCTATAAGCTAAGGTCAGGCTGAGAGTAGGTGACCCACTAAGCCCAGGAATGTAAGTGTTATACTTGCCTTCCCTGCCGTTTCCCCACTGTTGGCGGTGAAATCTGCCGCTGCAGTGTTTTAAGCAACACTGCTAAGCAGTCTGCATGTTTTAATTTTATAATGGGCAAACTACACTGGGAGAACAATAGGGGAGGTAAATATAACACTACATCCCCAGACTCAACAGGTAACCTACTTTTAGCCCATAAGCTTTGCCTGTAAAGCTAAAAGTAGGTGACAGAGTCTCTTTAAATTTCTTGGCGTGACAGTAACTACTAACTACCTATTTGGTCCAATCATCTCCTAACAACATTTGTATGTTGATTGTAGTCCTTGTGAGGATCATATTGAAAACCTTCCTGCAATAAACCGGAATGCCTTGTCACTTTCGAAGCACTGGCTCTCTTCCTCCCCTCCCCTCCCCTTTTTTTTCTTATAAATTACGGCCTCATGCTATTCCAAAGTCTCTGCAGCCTTTGATGTCCTGACCCTGCTCATTCTTAAGTCATTGGTTATATTGTTCACTTGTCTATAAAGTATACAAAAAGTGCTCAGTCAGATGACCATTTTTTAAAAAGGTATGTTAGGTGTGATTGCGATTCGCATCTTTAAAAACCAATGCTTTTGAATGAAAGGGGTCACGTGTGTTTTTTACATGCGAATGAGATTCGCACCTGTAAAAAATATAGCAGTGATTCGCAGAACGCACCTAACTGCGCACAGTGCTCAGCTGTCATTCAGTGAATGGCTGAGCACTGCCTGGGATTGGCTGAGCGCTCAGCCAGTCAGACACAGCCCTTTCAGTAGGCAGGGATAATAAATCCCCGCCTGCTGATAGAACTTCAGAGCAGTTCAAGGGGACCAAGTGGCTAGATGCGCCTGACCCCACAGTGGAGGAGAGGTGAGTATTTTTTTATTTTTTACACCACCTAGGAATGATTTTCAGGGAAGGGTTTATATTTAAAGCCCTTCTCTAAAAAACCCTGCAGGGAAAGGGCTGCAGAAGTGCCAGCCCCATTGAAAGCTATGGGAAAACATTGCGCTCCTGTGCCACAGCTGTGATAGCTATGGCAGGGAAATTCTTCATCCCCGCAGGAAGTCCCCTTGTCACTGAACACTGTGACAGTGCTGAGGGGACTCCCCGCGGAGATGAAGTAATCCTCGACCAATACTGTCACAGCTGTGCCAGAGGATCGCAATCTTCTCTGTATGTTCTCAATGGGGCTGCTGCTGCTGCTGACACCGGCCCCTTTGATGTGACAGCATCCAGGGGTTTCACATCCAAGGAATCCCTTGCTTCAGCTGTAACAGCCGCAGCAGGGGATAGCGACTTTATGTGCGAATTTTGCCAGCACACAAGTGCAAATTTTACAATGTGATGCCCGCTGCATTTTGCGTTTGTTTTATGCAACTAAATGTGCAACAAAAAGCGCCCAGCTGACTGAACCCTTAGCGGTTACATTGGGCTTATTATTATTAACAATAATCAAACCAAAATTGCCTAAGGGCTAGGAAGACCCTGGTTGAATACCTTCATTAGAATTTAACTTTCATTGAACTAAATTAAAATACTAAATGGGTATTTGATGTGCACATTTTGGTTGTGCCAAAAAATATGCAGTATGTTCTGTTTTCCTCCGCATTTGCAAAGAGAAAGAGAACCTATAGAAGTCATTAAACTAACTGACCATTTCAATGGCTGAGAGCAGTGTTTCATGTTTTATTGCAAGCGATTTGCAAAGAGTATAGTAAAAAAAAAAACAAAAGAAAAAACCCATAAAAAGTCCATAAAAACCTACACTTGAGCACATCAATACGCAATGCTCATGTGAATCCGGCCTTATAGAGTAGAGATGAGCGAGCATACTCAATAAGGCAAACTACTCGAGCGAGTAGTGCCTTATTCGAGTAGCTGCCCGCTCATCTCTAAAGAGTAGGCTGCCGGCGCGGGTGACAGGTGAGTTGCGGCGGTGAGCAGGAGGGAGCGGGGGGGGGGGGGAGGAGAGAGGGAGAGAAAGATCTCCACTCTGTTCCTCCCCGCCGCTCCCCGCCCTCTGCTGGCACCCGAATCTTTAGAGACGAGCGGGCAGGTACTTAGGTATTTAGGTTATACAAGGTTTCATAGAAGTTTCTGAATATTTTGGCGATCTCCGATGGGTTAGAAGTTTTCCTATGAGAGACTGGATCAACAATATAGGGGATCTTTATTCCTTTTTTGTTTTACTCTATTAGCCATCATTCGGGTGAATTTGTTATTGCTTGTGTAAAACGATGATTTTAAGCTTTTTAAGTTTTTTTCATGTTTTTCTATGAGTATATTTCAAGCTTTAATTCTCATCTCTGTAAGTGTGTTATGTAATGAAATGGATGGTTTAGACTGCAATTCTTTTTCTATATCTGCTAGACGTAATAAGGTGTCCTTAAGTAGACTATCTTTGTTTCTTTTGTAAATGGAGCCCTGCTGGATCATCACTCCTCTGATTACTGATTTATGTGCACTCCAGAAAACTTTCTTTTGAAAATTTTGCTCCTTCATTAAGAAGATGTTATTTCTCCAACTTCCATATGTTGGGATCTGGGGACTAGAGATGAGCAAATATACTCGTTTCGAGTAATTACTCGATCGAGCACCACGATTTTCGAGAACTTCCGCACTCAGGTGAAGAGATTCGGGGGGCGCCGGGGGGCGGGGGGAGGCGTGGCGGAGCGGGGGGTAGCAGCAGGGAACAGGGGGGAGCCCTCTCTCTCTCCCTCCCCCCCCCCACTCCCCGCTGCAACCCCCCACTCACCCACGGCGCCCCCCGAATCTTTTCACCCGAGTACGGAAGTACTCGAAAATCGCAGCGTTCGGGGATGAAAAAGGGGCGTGACCAAGTAGGTTCGCTCATCTCTACTGGGGACCCATCCTCAGTTTGAGAGTGATTGGAGCATGATCCGACCATGAAGTCGTGCCTATTTTGGCTTCTTGTACTCTTTTAAGAATTGGAAAGTCGAAAGTCTACCAGGAACATATTAATTCTAGAAAATGATTTGTGTTGAAATAAGTAAAAGGTATATTCTCTAGAATTCACATTTAAACATGTGAATGAATCAAACAAATTTGCTTCATGCATCAAAGCGGATAAGGTTAGGCCTAGAGATGAGCGAACCTACTCGGCCACGCCCCTTTTTCACCCGAGTGCCGCGATTTTCGAGTACTTCCGTACTTGGGCGAAAAGATTCGGGGGGCGCCGTCGGTGAGTGGGGGGTTGCAGCGGGGAGTGGGGGGGGGGAGAGGGAGAGAGAGGGCTCCCCCCTGTTCCCCGCTGCTACCCCCCGCTCCGCCACGCCTCCCCCCGCCCCCCGGCGCCCATTGAATCTTTTCACCCGAGTACGGAAGTACTCGAAAATCGCAGTGCTCGATCGAGTAATTTCTCGAAACGAGTATATTCGCTCATCTCTAGTTAGGCCCCTTCCTCTGCCTGAAGAGCTGGAGTCCCAGGCAGCATCTGTTATTGCGTTAAAATCACTGCATATGACAAGGTTACACTGCTGGACCTTTTTAATTTTCCTCATCACTGTATTCATGAATCTGATCTGCTTCATGTTTGGAGCATACAAATTGATTAGGGTCATGAGGAGGCCTATAATTTTACAGACTAATATGAGATATCTTCCTTCAATGTCCGCTATTTCCTCAATTAGTTGGAAGTTCACTGATTCTTTAATAGCCACCATTACACCCGCCTTTTTTTCCCAAGGCATTGGCTAGGAATATCTTAGGATATCTAGGTTGAGAGAGTTTAGGGATCTTGTCATGGGCAAAATGGGTCTCTTGTACACAGACAATGTCCGCTTTAGAGGTGTTGGCTTCTCTCCATAGAGCTGATCTTTTGTAGGGTGTATTGAGACCTCTTGCATTTAGAGACAGGATGTTCAGCTCCATTTTAGTTTTAAGGAGTAAGCTTTGAGAGTCAAGATTACTTTCAAAAGGGTATGCTCGAGTAGTCCCTGGTTAATTTGACTATGCACTAGAATTCAAGAGAGAGATTGTCCTGATAGAGGATCCTGTTTTGGAAGGGTAGGGATAAAATCAAACAGTTTGTAACCAAACAGATGGGTCTTATACTTTGAGTAGCCATCTTGTATGTTTTTACCAGAAATGAGCCTTTTCGGGGCCTGGGTTTAGTCGGAGCCCGCTTAGTGAAGGCTGTGAACTGGGGTGTTTAAAATTCGGCCATTTACGGATGTCACCCTTTTCCTTTATTTTGGGGAGTTTCCATTTTCTTAAGAGAGATATACTTTCTTCTTGTGTAGTAATGATGTTGGTAGTGCCATCTTTATTGATAATAAGCTTAGTGGGAAATCTCCATCTGTTGAGAATTTTATGTTCTCTGAGAATAGCCGTAACAGGCAAGAATCTTTTCCGCGCCAGCATGGTCAGCTGCGAGAAGTCTGAGTATAGTTTGATGTTATTGTATGGTTGGGGTAATTCTTTTCAATTTCTCAACGCTTTCATTAGCTCGTCTTTAATGTGGTAGAAGTGTACTCTGGCGATTACGTCTCTCGGAGCATTATCTGGAATATTCTTGTGCTTAGGGAGCCTGTAAATTTATTGAGCTCTTCTGGCCGCACTGATTCTGGTATTCCTCTAAATGTAATATTATTGCGCCTTTTGCGGTCTTCCAGATCTGCCATTTTTTGTTTGAGCGCTTCAACCTCCTCTTCTAATTTGTAGTGAGCATCTATCAGCTTGTTGTGCGCACTCGTGATTTTGCCTGTTTTGTTTTCTAAGTGGTCCACCCTGCCTCCAAGATTTGCTATAGCAGAGCTAACTCTTGTATTAATCTCGGTTAAGTCACTTTTAAGTGAGCCTCTGAGTGCCAACACCATATCTCTGATAAAGTATTCAGATGCTGTTTGGCTAGTGCACTCTATATCGAGAATAGGATCTGCAGCGTCCTTATCAGTGCTGTTATAATGTGTGTTGGGTCAGATGTGGCTTCTTCCATTTTTTGCCTTCTTTTTTCTGGGCTATTGCTGGGGGAATCTATGGTTGTTATTTCTTCCCCTTGTGCTGTAAGGTAAGCATAAGATGACGCTGAGCTGTTAGTCTCCTCCCCCTTCTTCCTTGTGCTGAGCGGGGCCATCTTTCCCTTCCCTGTCATCTTCCTCCTTGTTAACAATGGTTTCTTAGGGGGAGACAGTGACTGCTGGGCATGATATCCCTGTGTGGGAGACTAGGGACAGGAGGAAGCGCACTTACCTCCTCTTCTGTGTGCCAAGTCCCCCCTGCCTGCCGCCTCCTGCTCCTCTCCAGTCTGGCCGCTGTCTGTCGCATCTTCTAACTCCCGCTCCTCTTCTCCACTGCGCGCCGAGAAGAAGTCCGTCAAGCGTCTAGGACCGGGCTTCGTTTGCCTCCTCCGTTACATTGCTAGGTGCTCACTGTCTTCTGGCATCTGTTGTGAGTATTTGTTCTTCTCTATAGTTCCTGTGGGTTGCTCAGAATGATATTCTTTTAGCAGAGCTCACAGTAAGCTGTCCACCATCAGAGCCATCCAGGCCACGCCCCCATGTTATATGAGTAATATAATAATAAATTAGTTAATAACATCTAAAGGATAACTAACTATTCGTCATATGTATAGGGGTGGTTCTTGCTTTTATTTGTGAAGCAGCAACTTAAAAACCACATTATGACTATGTTCAGTGATAGTGGCTTGAAATGTGTAAAAGTGTTCTTTTGTTTTTATCTTCTGCTTCTATGAGATATTTTTTATGGATTTTGAATAAAAGTAAAGTTTTATACATCTATTTTTTAAACATCTATGCCACATCAGATTTCTTAAAATTCTTCATGCGTGTCATTTTTATATTTTGTAAATCCTTTTATATCTGTGCCTGTATTAATCAAGACTAGTATCTGCAGAACACAACAGGCTGCACTTTCAGAAGATTGTTATCTGACTTGTTTTATTTCTTCAAACTAGAAATCTGCATTGGAGTGTACTCACATGGGATATGGAACCAGTGTGATCATAGGCGAGGCGCCTCCAAACACACACATAACTTTTGATCCATATCTGCTACTTACAGGTCGTACGTGGAAATCAAGCATATTTGGAGGTATGAAGTGGCCAATAAAACTTGAAAAAACCCTTCATTTTAGAGTGCCTTTACTGATTTATTTTAGAGAATTGCTTAATCATTCTGTAATATTATGAGAACTGTTATTCAGTGCTAGGTTATAGGCAGACCACATGGGGCAAGTGCCCTTGGGCCTTCATCACGCAGCCTCAATGATGGTCATTCAATGATCTTATCCAGCCAAGAAGATATGGAAAGTGGCCACACATGTCTCCCATAAACTTTAATGGAATGTGCTATATGCAGGAACTTACAACTTTCATATGTGGCTGTAATTCAGGATTTGGTAGTGGTAGTGTCTGGGTCTCAGAAGTGGGATTGGGCTATTTACCATCATTTAACCTGCATTGCTGATATCTTTAGAGTAACCTGATAATAAAACTGCAGAGCACTGAAGATTCCTTGTTCCCTACTGTAGCATACTATACGTTTCCAGTAGGTGCCTAAATGCAGTACTACTTATGATAGCCTGTAATCTTTCCTTATAAATGAACAGACTTCTAAGTTCACTTCAACCCCCTACAGATTAGGACAAGTTCTGTTCAGTCTGCTGGAAAAGGTCATTACAGTTTTGGAAGAAGAGAGCCCATTTTAATTCAAAAAGCTGAAGCTCCAGTTCTGTCAGTTTTACCATCATACTTTAAAATTACACCAAAAGGTGTATCCATAGTGCCGATAGAACTAAAACTGCAGCACTTTTACGTGCAGGTGGGAATACTGAATTTACTGCTTTGATATAGAAGTCTGCATACAAATGGGGAGGAAGAAGAAAGAGCAGGCACCATGGAAGGATCTGTTTGAGGGGTGACATGGGCTTTTTTTTTATCACACCACCTATTAATCAGACAGCATATTTGCTCTCTGATTGTCACATATGAGTGTCTTTTTTAAATTTTCCCAGAAAAGATCGACACTTCTTCATCTAATCCCCCCTCTGCCTTTAACCAGCAGATGATACAATTTTTTAAAGTTTTTCCCCTTTAACAATGCTTTAAATACTGAAAAAATCTAAATAACAAAAAAGCTACACATAATTGGTAGTGCCGCATCTGTAACAACCTATAATTATTATTAATCCAGCATACTAAATTCCATAAACAAATTCAAAAATGGATCTTTTCTGTTCATTTCGCTTCCCCAAAACATGAATAAAAGTAATCAAAAAGTCATGAATACTGTACCTCAAAATGGTATTGATAAAAACTACAAGCTGTCATGCAAAAACAAGCTCTAGTGTTGGAATGTGGCAGCACAAAAAATATTTGTTAAATAAAAAAGGTGCTTAGATTGTGCAAAAGTAGTAAACTTTTTGTACACATTACCTGTAATAAATGAAAAACAAACAAACTAAAAAAAACAGAAAAGAAACTCTGTGAAAAAAGGTATTTAAAAATCGCTCACATGTGACGGGGAAGGGAGGGTGGTGGGGAAGGGGAAACCGCAACAAAAATAATTTTGACACGCCAGGAAAATAAATGGGGCTCTAAAACCACCAAATGGGTAAGATTCCTAAAAAGTATCTGGTCCTTTAAGACCAAAACACTCTGGTCTTTATGAAGTTAGTTAATGACAAAGTTCTTATTTTCATTTTCCAGGTTGGAAAAGCAAAGACTGTGTTCCCAGATTAGTTGCCGATTACCTGTCAAATAAGTTTAATGTGGATGGATTAGTGAGTCATATCTTACCATTTGACCACATCAATGAGGGCTTTCACCTTTTGCGATCTGGACAAAGGTAAAAAAGCAAACATTGAAACTGTATTCAACTTTGCCAGTTTGTTACAATTTGTACAGTAACAGTACATGTGTTATATGCATATGGTCCTTTCTGGCATGTACAAAATAGCAATTATTAGTCCCAATTACTTAGTCATACTAAATCCACAAAACGGATATTGAATTTGGCTGTTGTCCTTTTTATCGTTATTATCTTGCATATTAATCAAATACAGATTATACAATCATATCCTCCAGTCATTCAGTACCTACGCCTTTGGTAAGCATTAGAAATCGGATAAATAATGGAAAGTAGAAAGATTCTGTGTGAATGCACAGATGTAATAGAGCTTCATATTCTAAACACAGTGATGGGAAGGAATGATGGATAGATAGACAGACATGATCAAAAAACAAAGTTAGCCAGATAGATACATACATACATGCTGTAAACCAATATGTAACTTCACAAACTAACTTTAATTGGTGTTCTTTCAGCATTCGTACAGTCCTGATGCTTTAAACAGGAGGTCTCGCTTATGCCTGGCGTTATCCATTCTACAGTAAAAGAAAATGGAATATTTTGGATTAAAAAATTCTTTATTTTTCCATAAATTGTTTTGATCTAAGTTGAAATTAAAGCATGTGCATGTCAGTATTTATTAGTCTTATGTAGAGATGAGCGAACGTACTCGGATAAGCACTACTCGTCCGAGTAATGTGCCTTATCCGAGTACCGCTGTACTCGTGCTGAAAGATTCGGGACGCGCTGCGGAGCGGGGAGCTGCAGGGGAGAGCGGGGAGGAACGGAGGGGAGATCTTTCTCTCCTTCTCTCCCGCCCGCTCTGCCCCGCTCCCCGCTGCGACTCACCTGTCAGCCGCAGCGGCACCCGAATCTTTCAGCACGAGTACAGCGGTACTCGGATAAGGCACATTACTCGGACGAGTAGTGCTTATCCGAGTACGTTCGCTCATCTCTAGTCTTATGCATTGTAATCTTTGTCAAATGTCTTTCATTATGGCAACACTTGTGAAATAATATAACTTGTGTCAGATTCTTAATAGAAATATATCAAGAACACAAGCAATGGTTTTTTAATGGCCAGTCAAATAAAGAAACTCCTGTTAAATGAAAACTCCAATAATCATTGATGCAAGAGTTAAACAGAAAGGCGCTCAGTTGAGAGGTACCCAAAAGTGGAGAACAAGCCTGTTTGAGCCTTAATGACCAGGCTAAATTTTGGAAATCTGACATACAAGTGCAGCACATAAGTAATTCACATTACTGTGTGATTAGGGCATTAGGGAGGTTTAGCCTCCTCAAGACATCAGAAATGAGAAAACAAGTTCATAAAGTCTGGTTAGATAATCAAGCAAAGTCCCAGAGACCACAGGTCTCATCTCCAGAATGCAGGCCCTCTAGGGAGTACGCTAAAGCTTTTGTATAGGTGTAGACATTAATTGAGGTGAATATAATGTCAGGGGGGAATTACACCACAGTCCCCACACTTTCTCAAATTTCCCAGGACACTTACGTCCCTTGTAGACTATGTAATTATATAACACCACTGAGTTGACTAACTTCCTCCACATTGAGAGTGAGGGGTTCTTATGATCCATCCACCGCAATGCAATCGTCTTTCTGGCGAGGAACAATGATTCTCTCAAAACATTTTTAATGTAGTGCTGCCAGCTTTCTTCGTCCAATATTCCAGAAAAAAGACATATCTCTGGGCTCGGGGGGACACGGACCCCCACAAGTTCAGAGAGGAGACCAGTGACCTCTCCCCCCTTTTTGTTTTAACAATAATTTTTATTGAATTTTCAGTAGTACATTTAATAGCAACAGTATTATCAATAGATTGTTCATCATGTTACAGTATAATGGCTACCAGCCTTTTATCAATAATGTTATGAACTTTTAATAAAAAGAAATGACAATCAGATGTTATCGTGCGTTGCATTTTCATTGTTATTGTCGGGAAAAACATTACTCAAGAGTAAACAATGGTCTGGCCAGGGCCAAATCACAATATGGGATGGAAAGAATAGGTATAGGGAAGAGTAGGAAGGAAGGGGGAGGGGGGATTCTCTCTCTCTCAGGGCCGATACCCCAAGGGTCAAAGGTCCCAGGAATCCAGATTTAGATTAATAGACTCGACCCCGCTGTGGGAAAGGTATAGTTTATCCATGGCGTCCAGATACTGAGGAATTTATCCCTTTTGTCCCCCGTTATCGAGGTTAGTTTTTCATTCATGAGATACCAATTTATTCGGCGTTTAACTTCAGAGAAATCCAGAGTAGCCTTACGCCAGGAATGAGCGATTGTTTGTTTTGTAGCTAGAAAGATAAATGAAATTAATTTTCTGGAGTTTGGGGGTACTTTCTCGATTTTTTTGTTCAGTAGAGCCTCCCATGGGTTTTTGCGCAGGTTATGGAACGTTACTGAATAGATTAGAGAGTACGTCCTAATTCATAGTCGTTTGACTCTAGGGCAGGAGCACCATGTATGGAGCATGTCGCCAGGGGACGAACAGCCTCGTAAACAGTTCTTTGAATATCCGGGGACCGCATGTGCCATTCGGGTGGGGACTAGATACCAACGCAGGAGAACTTTATATGAAGTCTCCAGCATTAATATTTTACGGGCCCCACAGTTGGTGGATTTCCATATCTGAGACCACTCCTCCTCGCTCAGAGCCCCCCCCTAGATCCCGCTCCCATCTAACAACATAAGGTAATTGTATGCGGAATTTGGTGTGAACCAGGTTCGAGTATATTTGGGAGATGAGGCCTTTTGCCTGTGAATATTTAAGGCAGTGGTTTTTCGAAAGGGGTGAGGGAGTATGAAGGTTTTGCATTCTTCAGTAGGGAAGTTGCCCAATTTTTTAATTGTAAGTAGCGGAATATTTCTGAGGATGGTAGGTCCTTATTCTTTTGTAGGATGGGGAACGCTGTCACACCTGCTTTTGAAAGTAGATGATGTAGTTTGGTGAAACCTCTATTTGTCCAATTTTGGAAAGCTAAAGGGGAGTCTAGACCTGGTGGAAATAAGGGGTTACGTAGGAGTGGCAAGAGAGGTAGGTGAGGGGAGATCAGATTCCCCGAAGTTTAAGGGAATGTTTTATAATGGGATTAGATATAGTGGGTCTATAGGTCGGGGGGATCCACAGTAATGAATCTAGTGTGAGGGGATGGATTTCCATGGTCTCTATGGAGAGCCAAAGGGGGGCATTTATAGCGGAGTGTAGGGAGGCTAATTGGGCCACCTGGGCTGCCTGGTAGTAGTTAGTTATATTCGGGGTTCCCAGACCTCCTTGTTGTCTATGCCTATACAGAGTGGAACGTGATACTCTGGGGATTGAGTTATTCCAGATGAAGCGGAGGGTCATCTGTTGAAGTGTTTTCAAGAGATGTCCAGGAACCTGTACTGGAAGAGCTCGAAAGAAATAGAGTAGTTTAGGAAGGAAGGACATCTTCAAGGAATTCACCCTTCCTATCCATGATATATGGTATCGGTTCCAACTTTCTAGTAGTTGACGTAGTTTGCGAAGGAGTGGTATATAATTTTGTGCATACAACAAGTCGTAGGAGTCAGTCAGATGCACTCCCAAGTAGTCCAGTGACCCCCTCATCCATTGGAATGAAAAGTTGGATTGAAATTGAGAGAGTGTGTATGAGGGCATGGTGAGGTTAAAGGCTTTTGATTTTGTTTCGTTAATTTTCAAGCCAGAGATTGACCCGAACCTGGACAGCTCCGTCAATAGATTCAGAATCGTAGTGTGGGGGGTTGATATTAAGGCAAGGATGTCATCTGCGAACATGCTAATTTTATGATGAACCCCGGCAAGTTCAATTCCTCTAATATCAGGATTATTGCGGATTTTTATGGGTAGTGGTTCTAAAGCTAAAATGAAGAGGAGTGGGGAAAGCGGGCAACCCTGCCTCGTACCACGCTGGATCGTGATATTAGCAGAGCAAAAGCCTTTATACCAGACAAAGGCTTTAGGAGAATTATATAAAATTCGTAGCCAGAATAAAAATTCTGTGGGGAATTTCCAGTGTTCTAAGATTGAGAACAGGTAAGACCATCTTAAGGTATCAAAGGCTTTGTAAACATCTAGAGAAAGTAGTATTGCAGGGATGCCCCTAGTTTGGCAAATGTGTGTAATCCTGCGAATACTATCTGGGGCTTGGCGGCCTGGGATGAAGCCTACTTGGTCTCTTCTGATAATGGATGGTAAGATTTTATTTAGTCCTGAGGCTAGGATCTTTGAGAGGAGTTTTAGGTCAATATTGATCAAGGAGATAGACCGGTAGTTTTGTTTGTCTAGCGGATCTCTATCGGGCTTGGGGTACATTGATATAGCTGCCCATAATGATGTTTGTCCTACTTGTTGGCTGTCTCGCATTGCGTTAAAATAATTTGCTAGATGGGTATGGAGAAACGGGGAGAATTTTTTGTAATAAGTGGCAGTGAAGCTGTCTGGCCCCGGGCGTTTGTTCACTTTCAGTGTTTTTATAGCGTTTTTGACCTCATCTGGAGTGATTTCTGCAGCCAACTGCTCCATAAATGTCTCTGGAAGGGTGGGAAGAGTAGTTTCTCTTAAGTATGTGTGTACTTGTTCAATTGGCATGTTTTGTGATTGGGAGTATAGTTTAGAACTGTCTAAATTCAGTTATTATAGTCAATGGGTTTGCCGTGATTGTTCCATGCTTTGTGCGGAGCCGTACAAAAGGGCTTGCTATAGGGTTTGCGCGTAGTCTTCGAGCTAGCGGAGTTGTCGGTTTGTTATTTAGAATGTAGTATTGCTGTCGGGACCAGTGTATTTTTCTTTCAAGTATGTCCGTGATGCATAAATCTAGTTCTGTCCTAGCTTGCATAAGCATGTTAACATTATCTCGTGATGGGTGTTTTTTTAGCAACTTCTTCTAATTGTAGTACTTTCTTCTCTAAGTCTGTTTGTCTTTGTAAATGTTCTCGCTTAACCCGTGATGATATCTGGATCATTATGCCCCGAAGTACTACTTTATGGGCTTCCCATAGGGAGATAGGAGATGCGTCGGAAGGGCTGTTGAGGTTGAAATATTCCTCAAGTTGAGGCGTTATTGAGGACACTATGTTGGGATGTGCCAGTAATGAATCATTGATAGTCCAGGAGGTGTTAGTGGGCTTTGACATTAATGAATCACATGTGATGGAAACTGGACTATGGTCAGACCAGGGGACCGAGAGAATCTTAGAATGTGATATTTGTGGTAAAAATGAAGCTGGTACTAATATGTGATCAATTCTTCTATATAGAGAATGTGGAGCAGAATAGTGTGTAAAGTCTTTAACCGTGGGATTAGCTTCCCGCCAGGAATCCACAAGGTGGTATTGTGAAAGGAGCTTTTTAAAGTTATATGAAATGGAGTGTTGTGGGTTTATATGAGATGTTGGGAGGATTACTGCGTTTCTGTCCAGGTTCGGGTCTAATATGCAGTTGGAGTCTCCGCATAAAATAATTGTACCACTTTTGTTGGCTTCTACTGTTTCTAGTAGTTTTGTAAAAAAAATGATTTGTCTTGAATTTGGGGCATAATATGCTACAATAGTAATCGGGACATCCTGAATAACTCCTGTCAGGATTAAGAAGCGGCCCTCGGGATCCGATGTAGTGGAGGTGTGAGTAAACGGGACAGAGCGACCAAAACAGATCATCACTCCCTTTGTTTTAGACGGCCCTGTTGCCGAAAAGAAGATAGGGTAATGAGGAGAAAGATAACGTGGGGAGGAATGGTCCGAGAAGTGGGTCTCTTGTAGGCATACGATGTCAGCATGAATGCTTTTATAATAACGGAAGGCTTTGGATCGTTTGCTGGGGGAATTGAAACCCTGCACATTGTGCGAGATTATTTTTAAGTCCATGGGAGGATATTTGGGGAGTTATAGTAATTGGAGAGCACTCTGATGTCTATCCCCCGAGAGAGAGAGAGAGAGGGAGGAGGAGGAGGGAGGCGAAGAACAAAGGGGGGAAGGAGAGAATGGCCAACATAGTGAAATAACATTGTGTATATGACAAATAGCTTGTCCATGAGGAGCTGCTTTTGTAAACATAGCAGCGAATACTATCAGAAACGGCACACTGGGTAGGTGCCAGAGAGGAACTTAAAGTTACAATGCAATTAAAAGAATTGGGGTAAGGAGACCCCCTTGTGGGGGGGGGATGGGAAGAAGGGAAGAGGAAGACCAATGGGAGAGGGCGAAGAAGGAGAGGGAAGAGAAGAGAGAAGAAGAAAAAGAAAAAGTAGGGGGGGGGGCGGAGGTACAAGTTATCTACTACATTTTTTACATGTATTGATTGGGAAGTCGATAGAGGCTGACGCCCAAATTTCTTCGACTCCCCAGTGGTGGGCTTGCTACTAAAACTGAAAACCATGGTTTAAAAAACAAGGGGAGTAGATATACAAGTAATGTGGAGTCTTGTGGGACTGTGGTTTTATATTTTGTAGACATTCAACGTGTCCCAGGTATTAACATCTAGTTCTAGATAAGGGAGAAATGATATTTATCAGACCTAGTATAGCAGCAAAACGGGTTAGCGGTAAGACTCCGTCCCTGGAAGATGTCCGGGTCCTGCTGATAGTCTTTGTAGGGCTAAAAACATTAGGTCTGTCTTCTATTTCCTTTTCCCCCTCACTCTCCCTCCTCCCCCCCTCATAACCACGTAGCGGCTTGTCCGGGAGTCCAAGAAGGTGTCAATCTTTTTAAGTATAAACTTTTCGAGGGGAAACCTTTAGAACAATGAGTAGAGTCTCCTGCTCAAAGGCAGGTCTGTATTGAGGTTCATGGGTCTTTATCGTTCTTGACGAATCTCCTGGGTGATCTTGAGGGTTGTGAGTTAGTTGGGGACTCTTGGACCGGTTGTGGGAATTGCAAATCTTCAAAGCAGCGTCTTGCTCCTTCTGTGGATAAGATAGTGTGGGATCCTGGAAGGTAAAGGTTAAACGGAATGGGAACCCCCATCTGTATTGAATTCTTTTCTGTTGTAGGATCTTCAAGTAGGGCTTGAAGGCTCTTCTTTTTGCTAGCGTTGAGGGAGCTAAGTCAGGGAAAATTTGATATTCATGTCCCTGGAATATGAGTTTAGATGTGGAACGAGCTGCCCGGAGAAGTTGTTCTTTTGTGCGGTGGTAATGCATTTTAAGAACTATGTCCCTTGGGGGGCCTCCTGGTTTGTGGGCTCGTAATGCCCTATGAACTCGGTCCATTTCCAGCCTTTCCATTGGTATATTGGGGCAAAGTTCTTGAAACAGAGCTGTTGTGGTAGATTGGAGGTCTTGGATGGATTCTGGGAGACCGCGGATCCGCAGGTTATCTCTTCGGGCTCTATTTTCGGCATCTTCTAATTTGTTGTGGAGGGTTAAGATTTCTTCATGGAGCTGATCTACCTCTTTTTCATGGGATTCGAGGACCGTCGTTGCATTATCCATCCGGTCATCCAATGCCGCTGTACGGTAGCCAAGGTCTCGAATCTCTTTAGTGAGTTTGGATGTTATGTCGTCAGAGGTTCTCTTAAGCATAAGTTGTATTTGGGGCAAGAGAGAATCGGATATTGAGGTTGTGATAGCTTCTGAATTGGTTGGGCCCGTAGGTGTTGAGATCTTGGCTGTTGGAGTTCCCTCCATCGATGAACGGGAGGACTCAACAGAAGCAGCTGATGGTAGCGTCAATCTTGAGGATCGTTTGGACGCTGTCTGGGATTGATCGCTTTTCCCTTGTTTTGCCTGAATGGGGTGACAGAAGATTGGTGAGAAGGGGGAGGGGAGAGGATCAGGGGTCTCCTTAGGCTGAATTCTTCCACTTAGCACCCAGCCTCAGTGCGGCTACATTGGGGCCATATGGTCACCCGTGTGGCCAAGTGTCGTCTGAAGCCGTTTTAGGGTTTTCGAACTGAGGTTACTGGTGTATGTTGCTGGTTCGGGTTTGTAACTTGTATCCTATATTGTGTGGCCGGGTTAGGTGAGCCTTGAGCTTGCTCTCTGGAAGGTTGCGGGTACTTCGTTGGTTTTATGGTTGAGTTATGAGGGATAGTAGACAACTCAAAGGTATATCGGTGATTAGTGAACGTTATTCACTGAAGACAGTATTTTGTTGATTTAATTGTAAGAACCAGCAGGATGGATTTTGAAGTTGTGGGTTATAGCAGTAGAAGTTATACTGGTGTATATCAAAGCTTGTGAAATATAATAGCGTTTGGCCTCAAGGTGGCAGCAGAGTGACAAAATCGAGGAGTTGAATATTAGCCTGTAGAAGACAGCTCCCTGAAGTAAATCCTAAAATGGAGGTCCTAGGATTTTCAATTCCCAGTGGGATTTGTAAAGCTGTTTACACTTGAGGGAGAAAGTAGGGCAATAATAAAATTGATTGATGTTATTTGCGCTTGTTTCTTTTGTAGTTTATTCTTCAGCTACAGTCTCTTTTGTATTTTAGAGGGCTGTGGGGGGAATCCTGCGGGATAGGGTACCACTTTAAGATGGCTGGTGCCTCGTGTATAGGGGGCCCGCTCCCCCTAGGCTGTATGGGATCTCGGGTGACTAAAGTACTCTCCGGTGAGTGGGAAAGGCAGAGTAAGGCCTCATGTCCACTGGCAAAAGAAGAATTAAAATCCGCAGTGGATTATAACTCTTCACCCGCACGCGGATCTGCGGCCCCATAGGAATGCATTGACCACCAGCGGGTAGATAGATACCCGCGGATGGTCAATAAAAGTGAATTAAAAAAATCATGGAGCATGAAAAAAATGGACATGCTCCATTTTCATGCGGGTCTCCTGCGGGGACGGCTCCCGCAGGCTTCTATTGAGGCCTATGGAAGCCGTCCGGGTCCGCGGGAGACCAGCGCCTGAATTACACTCACCTGCTCTGGGCGATGCAGATTTTCCTTCCTTCGCGGCCTGATCTTCCTTCTTCGCGGCCGGATCTTCTTTCTTCGGCCAGGCGGATGTGCCCGTTGCATGCGCGCGGCATGCAGCCGGCGTGCCGAGCACATCCGCCGGGCCGAAGAAAGAAGATTCGGCCGCGATGGAGAGAAGATCAAGCCGTGAAGCAGGAAAGATCCGGAGCGTGCGGAGAGGTGAGTAATTGTTACTTTAATGCCTTATGTCCGCGGGGCAGGAGGGACCCGCTACGGATTCTCCATGGAGAGTCCGTAGCGGGCCTGATTTTCCCCGTGGACATGAGGCCTAATACTCACTGCAGTCCCCGGTAACCTTGAAGTCTTCTCCAGCAGCAGTTCACAGCGCAGGGGAGCCTTCTATGCAGTATCAGCTGTCAGCGGTGCTGTGGGCAGAAGCCCCAACACAGCGTAAACTCCAGGTGATGTGGAGGAGTCCCTGTCACCCCAGCACTGGAGAGAAGGAGCAGCGCTTACCACGGGGAGGTATGCAGGGGAGCTTGAGGGATGCCGGCTATTGCAGGAGGACCAGTATGACAGGTGAGGTGCGGGATGGGATACTCCCGGGCCCCCGCGCTCCGGAGCGGGCCGCTGGATGAGGTGATCGGGCGCTCAGGGATGCGGCTGTAAGGACACCCGCAAGGTTAGGAAGGTTTAGGATAACCTTTGTTGGTGTAATTAGCGCAGTTTATAGTATTTTTCTTCTGTTTTTCTCTTCTAGTGGCGTGAGCAAAGGAGTCCTGCGTTCATTCTTCTTGGCTGCTAAACCACGCCCCTCTCCCCCAAATTTTTAAACAGGACACTCCCACATCATAGTCGGAATGCTCACAGGAACACCTAATGCAGTTTGTAGATTGTGTTCTGCCCATTTTTATAATCTTGCTGGAGTGAAGTAACACTGATACACTATATACAATTGGATCATTTTGTTATTGGCTGCTGAAGATACATATAGAGGGGATTCCAAGAGCTCCTGGAATGTATCCTCCTTAGTGTTGGTATCAGTGTCCTGCATTTCAACAGGGCAGAGGATATATCTTGAGAGGCTTGTAGTGAGATGAGGTGAGAGTACAGTGCCGATATACGGCCTTAGGGGCCCTGAGAACAAAGGATACCCATTTTGAGATCATGGGAAATAGCAGGTCTGGGCGGTAGAAACTGCACTTGCAAAGCATGTTTAACCTGGAGGAATCAATAGAAGTGGGAGCGAGGCAGACCACATTTGCTCTATAGCTGCTCAAATGAAGATAAGGTATTCTGGAAAAGCAGGAGATTGTCGGCATATAAAGCTACCCGATCTTCGTTATCCCCTACCGCGACACCTTTGAGTCTCTTGTAGCATCATAGCTAGCAATTCAATGGCCAGATCAAATAATATAGGGGATAGGGGACACTAGTTCCTCTATGTAACTGGAAGTAGGGGTAGCAGGACCCATTAATAGAAATAGCTGCTTGGGCGAATTTGTACAATAAGGTTATCCAATGAATGAAGGCCTCACCGAAGCCAAATCTCTGTAGAACCTGCAGAAGTAAGGGCCATTCAATGGAATCAAATGCTTGTGCCGCATCTAAGGAAGCCAAGGCCCAGTCCACACCGCCAGCCGCCCCCACCTGCGCCACCAATTGGGCCCTCTGTAACTTATCTCTGGTAGACTTCCCAGGCAAAAACCCTGTTTGATCCGGGTGGATTGAGTCCAGAATTATGGTATTGAGGCGATTAGCGAGAATTTTAGTCAAGAGTTTGTAATCAGTGCTAAGTAGGGAAATTGGCTTTAGGATTAGTACTATTGTAGCTTTGTAAAAGGATGAAGGAAGGGCTTTCCTCTCATAGTCTGCATTATACGTGGCAGGTAGGGCAGGGAGCAGAATGTCTTGGTATTTGGCATATACCTCAGTTGGAATACCATCAGGGCCTGGCGATCTACCCCCGGACATGCCCGAAAGTGCCCTGAGAATGATGGAATTTGGTGCTATGCAACTCAGTGTAAAACTGTTGAAACTGCATCCCGATCTGAACCCTGTCAAGTAGGACTTCATCCGAATCTGATCTAATGCATAGTATAGAGAGGGACGCTGAATTTTGATGGACCAAAAGAGCTAGCAAGCTGCTATATTGGTTGCCCTGTTCATAATATTTTTGCTTAACGAAGAAAGTGGACCTACGAGCCCTCTCTTGTAGGTATACAAGATATTGCCTTCCCTGGCTCAACCACCATGTTCTATTGTCGTTCAAGGCGTCCGCGACATAGGTTGCTTCCAGTTTGGAGTATTCAGACGCCATCTGTTGCTCACATCGAAGTGTTTTGTTTAATGAAAGAAGTGGATGAGGGCAGGCAACCCCTGAGAAATGCCTTAAGGGTTTCCCAGAGTACTGTTGGATTGTCATCAGGACTATTTATTTCTAGAAAGCCAATAAGTTGATCAAGTATGCAAGCATGTGGGTCGAATAGACTTAGCCAGAAGGGAGGTATTCTTCAACCATGCCTGTCAGTCCTGCCATTTGCCTTACCAAATTTGGCCAAAAGGGGAGAATGGTCTGAGACCCCCCTAGGACGGTATTGTACTTTGGAAACTATTGTGCAGGTGCAAAAATGTAATCAATACGTGACAGGTAGTTGCTACCGTCTGAGTAGCACAAAAACTCCCAATCTGCTGGATGTTTAGCTCTATCTTTCCTGCCAGACCACCTCCTGAGTAAATGAAGCCAGTACTGTAGGAAGTAGGGTAATGGAGATGGGCTGAATAGCATTAAATTTGCCTAATGACGTATCAAGCAGCATATTAAAGTCACCCACACAGACAAGTTGATATGATTGTGGTCAGCAGGGCCACCCGCCAAGACAGAATTCACCCACCCTTCAGGGGTTTGCTATAAGCAGTAAAAGTTTTTTTGTGTAGGTAGCTGGCTTCAGCTGATGGGAGGCCAGGGCCTAGGTCTAGGCGCTGCAGAGGCATCACAGCTCAGATCGGATTTGACGATAAGGGCCGTCCACTCCCTGTGGAGAACATAAGTGAAATATGAGCAGTGCAATGTAGAAACCAGAAGAAGTTCGGAATCCAGAAGCTGAGCTCCCAGCAGGAGATGAACAGAGCAGGGTGTAAAATCCTCGACGCTTATATCAAATGTACAAAAGTACATACTGAGGGTATTGTGCACCACTCATATATCAAAGGGAAGGAGTAGTAGTGCTGAAGTATCCCTATCCCCAGCTATATTGTAACCGCAGGGGAACAGAGCATGCATGATTTGCAGACCACTACAGAGCTAGTTCTTATTGGAGAAGTGGAAACTTCCTATCTCAGTCTTCAGCCATGTGCTGTAGCTGTTCCGCCCCACCCCCACTCAAGCAGCAGCTTCCGACCAAGATGGAGGATCCGTCCCTCAGGTCTCAGCACTCTCCCACCAATGTCCGTAGTGGTGAAGGTGTTCCCGGACTGTCATGGAAGCCACAGCCACCAATTGTGCTATCGCTCACTCGCAGCCTCCGCAGCAGATTTCAGCGGGCAGCGCTAACGAAGGCCCTCCAGTGTCATCAGCGCACCTCCACGGCCTCCTAAATGAGGTTAGAGGAGGTGTTGCCCCGCACCCGATGACCAGCTCCCTGCTGGTACCTCAGGTCTCATCCACCGGGTTCCACAGAGATGATCAGCAGGGAAGGAACTGCGAACACCAGCGCTGCCTCCTCTGCTTCCATCCTCCACATGAATCGGCCCCCACAGTGCGCGGTGAGTAAAAGAGGTAGGCCCTGGTCCTGAGTTCCCTGCTCCACACTCAGATCTACTCTGGAGCCGCACCAGAACTGCCGCCGACGTGACCTTCGACACCAGCGCAGTCCCAAGACACCCGTGCAAAGTAGGGAGTTAAGTATGTGCCTAGATTACCAGGATCTCCACGGAGCCTCTCTTAGGTGCCTCTGTTCTTCATGGTCGCTAGCCACGCCCCCCGACATGTGACATAGACTTTACCATAGAATTACTCCCTAAAGGTTTTGCATTTCCAAGTGATTCTGACATTGCTTTTTCGACACATATTGTACTTCATTTAGGTGATAAAAATAGACCAATAGTATTTGTGTATAATTATTAAAAGCGTCAAAATTTAGAAAATTGTGAAAAACTTTTTCACATTTTCAACAATATGTCAAATATTGTTTGTCAAAAATATGCCCTGTTGTGCATACAGACATAATATTAGGGCCACAAAACACACTTGTAGAGCCCTTAAGCAGCCAAAACGATGAAGAACCCCCACAAATGACCCAAATTTGAAAACTAGACCACTTAATGCATTAATCTAGGGGTGTACTGCGTGTTTTGATCCCACAGTCTTTGAAGGAATCTAAGCAAAGCAAAAGGAAAAAATTACAATTTTGAATATGAATGAAGACTTTCACCCCAAAATGGATCTCCATTTTTATTCAGAAACATACCCATTGTGGCCCTAATGTTATGTTCACATGCACAACGGGGCACAAACCAAAAGGAGCATTACACTTTAACTGTCTTTTAACTTTTACGTGATCGTCATTATTCTTAGGATAACTCACTGTAGCCCTCAGCCACTGCTCCAGACTGTCGGCTACCTTTAGTAGCCAGGAGCAAGGAAATATTAAATTTTCCAGGCCCTCCCCAGCTTCTGTGCCTCTGTCCATCATTTTGGCAACGGGTGCATGTTCCGAAGCTGGGAAAAGGTCCGTGGATAAGGATCCCATCCGGGGGACATCGCCTGACGCCTTAGATCAGTAATTTCACCTCTCCTCATGGTTCGAATCTGTAATGAGAGGTAAACTTTAGCTTTTTTTTACTTTTAGGTGATCATCATTATCCATTGGATAACGGCGATCATGTGACCAAGAACTGCGTACCCCCAGGAGATCTCCAGGCTCTCAGATACGTTTAGTAGCCAGGAGCAGGGAGATTTTAAATCACTGTGGCAATCCGTGGCTTTTGCGCATGGGTCTGCCATTTTGGCGACAGGCACGTGCGCAGAAGCTGGGGTAAGGTCCACGGAGAAATCTGGGGGCTTTAGGTACATTATTTCATCTCATTTAAAATCCCGCCTGCTGAAAGAGCTGAATGTGATTGGCTGAGGTGCTCAGCCAATCACAGGCAGCTCTCACCCGTCATGCATTCGCAGCAGGCACGGCTCCATTGACAGCAAGCACGCAGCTGTGTTCACGTGTTTTTTTGCTCGTACCTAGGTGCGCACGTATGTACACACCTAAGTTCGCACAAAAACATGCTCGTGTGAACCCACCCTACAGAAGGATGAAAAAAGTCTATAGGCTGGTCTATTTAACTAAGGGGCTAAATAAGGGATTAGAAAAATTAGTACCTCCACTGGTTGTGCAGTGATACAGTGCCATAAAATCGCAAAAAAAGCTCAAATGGCAGCCAGTAAAAATGGGGAGTCCGAGCAGGGCGTACCAAAAGAGAAAATGCCATATAAAAAACAATATTTTATTGACAACCCATGAAAGAATATCTAAAAAGATCAATCGCCAAAGGAAAAACACTGAGCCATGGGTGAAGAATTCCAGCTTTTGTTATTTCAGTTGTTACCCCGTCAGGTGTTTAAAAAAAAAGTTACACTACTTTACATTTCATTTTTTAGTATTAATCTTGATATAACTGTAAACAAGTGAACAATTAAGGATACATTATGACACACACTCTAAAGATGCATCTTTAACTGTATAGTACAATGTGTGAACCGTCGGTGCACGGACTCCAAAAGACTGCAGAAATGGCTCTATGCTATCTGGCAGCAAAATTTAGTTACTGTAAGTTGGGATGTAGAACCTTCATGGATTGGACTAATTTTCCCAGCATGTCCCACAGATGATGACCGCATTGCAATGCAGAGAATTTGGAGAGCAAGTCAAATTAATTTCTGAATAATTTTTGAAGTGTGGCAGGGTGCATTGTTCTGCTGAATGATGCCGCTGACCTTTGGGAATACTATTGCCATGAAGGCATGTACTAGGCTTGCAACAATCACCTGAGGCCCAAAAAGTAGTTCCACCTTTGGCCTGTAAAAAAGCTCTGAAGCTACTAGTGTTTGGTGGCCCTCTTTGCTTCTTGACCACTAGACATGCCTCTATGATCCAGTTGAAGAAATTTCACCTAGAGTTTGAGAGGGGGCGCATTATTAGAATGTAAGAAGCTGGATGGTCGTATCAATGAATAACCAACCTCCTAAGTGATGCCATAGCCCTGCCCCTTGTGATGTCATAGCTCTGCCCCCTGGAGCCGTCATAGCTGGTCATAACACACTAAGAATACAACTAAGCCGTTATTATGTCAGACACAGACCAGCGGTCCTAACAGGAGACACTGACCTACCGTCACCACAGAGATCCGGCGGGCTGGCGGGCCTGTGGTGACATCACTGATGTGGGAGGAGCCATTCTAGAGTTTGGTAGTACTGTATACTGGATAAACCAACAGAAACTACAAGAACTTGTAATAATGTCACCATCATGTGATCACCTGTGTGGGTAGAGTCAGGGGTCACATGACCAGGGGCTCATCACTGCATCCAGGAGCTGTGTGTGTCATATGCGCAGTCAGCCTAAATGTAATAGAGCTGCGAGTGGCTGTTTGTCTAATGTGCTGTGCGTGTAATGGTTATAGTCATGTACGTCATGTAGCACAGCTGTGTCTGTCACGTGCAATTCATGTAGCACAGCTGTGTCTGTGCTGTGACGTGGATGTCATGTAGCAGAGCTGAGTTTGTAACATGCGCATGTACTATGGCACAGCTTTGTCTGTCACTCGCATATAATGTAGCAGAGCTGTGTTTGTACCATGCGCATGTCATTTACCATCGCTGTGTCTGTGACATGTATGTCACGTAGCTGAGCTGTTTCTGTGACGCACATAGCATCTAGAACAGCTGTGTGTGTCTGTCACACGCCGATGTACCACAGCTGTGGGTATGCGTGATGTGCATGTAACAGAGCTATATGGCGCATTGCGCCATCAGAAACACTGGTACTATAATTTCCTAATAATTACTAGTCTGTGTGTATAATGGGCATAGTGTAACTAGCTGCTGAACATTTAAGAGTGGAGGGCATGCAGCCCTAAACATTTGCTGAGGAAACGACCCGGGAGGTACATAACCTCCAGCGCCCTGGCCCAGCCCACCCCTGAACTTGCATGAGCTTAATTTAACTTCAGTGCAAAGTTTCAAATATTTCTTAAAACTACAGAGTATTCTGCTCAAGCTACAGAAAGTAAACCAATATTTTTGAAGGATGAACAAAACAGGGCAATATCACGCACACCCACAGCTGTGTTACATAGCTAGAAGAATTGCATTGCATTGTTCACTCTAATGGCACATAAGGTCATAACACAAATATTTGGCACTTTTGTCTTTACATTGTTTACCTTTGAAAGGAATGTTATCATTATCCACTCTTAATAACTGTACGTATATTTGGAATCTGCAGCCAAACGTTTCTGGGGAGTTAAAATGTCATCTGTTACCTGTACAGATGAGATGTTCCACCTGCAACAAGCCTTGTCAGTATCACAGCATGAGTCAACTCATCCAGTTTTCTGGGCAGTCACCAAAGTTTTTGTCCCCTCACTGGGTGACCACTTCAATTCACTTTTTTTCTTATTATCCCGGTTCATGTGCTTAGGTCGAGTAAGTAAGCAGCTGCTCTGTTATCTGCCGGCAACAAACATGGCTCCTCATGAGACTCTATGGAGCCTCTTGTATAAAAGGTAAAGGTAAAGTCCCCTGATGCAAGAACTGAGTCATGACTGACTCATTAGGTAGGCTGTTTTTGTAGGGTGCCATTGCCTTCTCCTGTCATCTTTTACCGCCTAGCAAGCTGGGTACTCATTTTACTGACCACAGAAGGATGGAAGGCTGAGTCAACATTGAACCACGTGGGGATTAAACCCGCAACATTCAGGTCATGACTGTATTTCTGCTGCCTTAGCACTCTGCACCTCACGAGGCTCATAAAGGTACAATGCCATAAACATTTATGGCTTCTTGTGTTATTACCAAAAGAGTGTGGTTTCTTTTCAGGATTTTCAATGTTTTGAACTGAGAAGTTGCAATTTTAATGACCCTTTTAGACAGAGCGAGAATCTCACGATTCTCGTTTGATAAGACGAACAAGCTGGTGATTTCATCACCAGCTCATCCACACTTGGGCAGCCTGTTTAGACTGCATGATTCTCGTTGAGTATCATGCAGTTCTCGCTCAGTGTTACATTCCTATGTGGTATACTGAACGATCAGTGTTTGATGTGCACGAGCTGGCGCTAGTTTTTATGCCGGCTGAAACTTAACGACATATGAAAAACGCTCGATTCTCGTATATTGCTTAGTCATTAGCTCATGTCTAAGCTGAATGATTATTGTTCAGTTTCGCTCATTTGAACAATTTTCTGAACAATAATCATTCCATCTAAACGCACCTT